>NW_020947062.1:8696469-8741951 GCF_900497805.2 Vombatus ursinus | reverse complement strand
TTTCTTTCTTTCTTTCTTTCTTTCTTTCTTTCTTTCTTTCTTTCTTTTCTGCTAAATAAGAAAGTCAGACAAGATAATCTCTATGTTCCTTTCCTCCCTTAGGTTTTATGATTTTACTTAATCTCTTAGGTCTCTTCCAGGTTTTAATCCTTTTGATTCCTTCATGACTCCTACTCTGGATCTCTACGGGTTCCCTCCCCAACTCCTCAGTGACCCTTCCCTTTCCAATATCTCATCTTTTTCTATCTAATCTCCCCATACAAATATATTTATTCAACTTGTACTATTATTATTTTTGTAAATGCCTTGTCCTACTACAAATAAGTTAAAAAACCTGGCCCCACCACTTCTTAGTTTTGAGCCCCAGCCTCTTTATCTGTAAAATGGAGATAATGTGCCACACACCCTACTAGGGTCATTGTGAGAGTTAAGGGAGAACATGGATGTGGAAGATTGTTGTGTAGTCTAAAGCACAGTACCAAAATATAGGGTGCATTAATTTATGAGCCTGTGGCTTAGCAGAAATATGGACCAATATGCAACCATAGGCCTATTAAGCATTGAGTTCTCTTCCATATACCCTCTAGCAAATATTATATGCAAATGGAAACCTAATTAGCCAGCCTTATAACAGGTCAATTTTCTGAAAGTGAATGGGTTAAAATAATAAGTAAATGAGCTTATTTAGCAGCAAACATATCTGGTATTTTTCTAGATTTTTTGGTTCCAGTTTTCGAGGTAACAGCTTTTGTTTGCTCACACTTGTCTCTCTTTTAAAATCAGTGGATCAGCAGGAAAAAGCTATTTTTTTTTCAGCAACATCTTGAGCTTGGGACCCAATGAAGAGAGAAATTGTTGTTTCATGACTTTAACCAATAACATTCTCCTTAATATTTAAGCAAAAATTGGAGCATAGGATCATGAGGCTCAGAGGTGGAAAGGACCTTAAAGATCACTTGGTCCAGCACTATCCTTATGCTTAGAAGAATACATGTTGTCTCTCTTGATATATCAAATGTAAGTGCTTTGAGCACAGGGACTGTTTCATTTTCATCCTTGTAACCTTAGCACCTGGCACAGTGCCTAACATCTAATATATCCTCAATAAATTATTTTGATTTATTGATTGCTTCAGATGAGAAAACTTAGACCCAGAAAATGAAAGGACTTTGATCAGGGACACACAACCAGTAAGTAAGAAGTGCAGGATTGGAACCCATTTCTTTGACTAAAAATCTAGCCTTTTTTCCATCACACCTGGAAGGAGTAAGGATTATCAATTCAATTAAAATTGAGCCTTTGGCTCCAAGGAGCCTGTAGCATGTGCAGCAGTCACACCTGGGTAAAACCTTCTCAGCAGATGGGCTAAACCCCATTGAGGGTAACCGAGGGGGCCTCAAAACCTCAAACCTATTGGTGAGCTAGGAGAATTTCTGCCCTAAGCATGTGAAGAATTCTCTTGGCATAAAGGGCAGATGAGAACAATTTGTTCCAATGAACAGAAAGGAGAGTGAAGTAGGTGCATTGAAGCCCTTAGAGCTTGGTCAGAACTCAAAAATACCAAGATCATCCATTGCATTGTGGGCTATTGCCAATCACCTTGACTTTTGTCCTTCTCCTGGACTCCACAATTCTGAAAGAGAGTGAGGCCGATGTCTTTGTGCAACTCTGTCTCACTTAAATCCAATTCGCAAACAAGTTAAAACATCCCCCAGTCATATCATTATTTTTTTTTCAAAAACAAAGGACAAACAATAACAAATCAAGCCTTTAGTAAGTATTCCCATATGCCAATCCTTATGGTGGACTCTGGGGATACAGTAATGAAAAATGAGATAGCCACTCCCCTGAAGGAATTTATAATCTGATAATATAGTGTACTAATTTCTCTAGGGGGTTATATGACATCATATTTAGTCAATAGTTTTACCTTTAGAGTTATTGGATGTTTAAAATATACTTCCTCACTTAAACACAGTGATTTTTAGCCGTATTGCAGGCAAGAGTAAGAGGCTTGGACTAGAAAGTCTCTGGGGTCCTGTCTAGTTCTAAAATGCTATGCTATGAATTCTATTTTCTGAATTAATCTTCTGGGATAGTTCTTGTCAGGGCATATGTATTTCATATCAAGAACCAAAGAACCTTTTCTTGAGAATGTCAGCATGGCTTAGTGAAAAGAACCTTTGGCTTAGAGTCAGAGGACATGCCTTAGAGTCCATGATCCTCTATTTACTCTCTGTTCCCATCACACTGCAGTGGATAGAATGGTAGGCTTGGAACCCAGAAAACCTGGTTTAAAATCCTGCTTCTGGCCATAATTACCTGTATAATTCTGAGCTAGTCACTTCACCTGGACCTTAGTTTTCTCATCTTTAAGATGAGGACAGGACTCTTTCCATTATACTCTGACAGGGTAGTTGTGGAGCTCAAATGAGCAAATGTATAGAAAGTATTTTTAACCAAAAAATGCAATTTTGCAAGATGTGTAGATTTATAAAAGTAGTATTCAAAGGGACTTCAGAGGCCATGTAGTTTAATTCCTTATTTATACATGTGGAAACTGAGATCCAGGAAGACTGACACACAAGATCACACAGGTAGTGTTGGAGGTGGTGGGGAGAGAGGTATGAACCCAGGTAGTCTGATTCCAGAGGCCAATGTTCTTTACACTGTATCAAGATCCTAGGATTTAGAGCTGGAAAGATTATTATTTATCAACTGGTCCAATCTCCTTTCTTTACAGATGGGCAAATGGAGGTTCAGAGAGACTAAAAAGGAAAAGGAAAATGACAAAAAAAACCCCAAACCAAACAAACCAAACAAAAAATCCCACAAAGGTATTGCCCTTGATCATCACCATTTTCTGTAAAAATTTAAACAATGTAAAACAGTCACTGACATAAAAAAACCAAAAGGTCCCAGAAAGCATTCTAGCCAGAGAGCCCTGGATCTCTTTCCCACACAGGGAGACATGGCAGCCCAGGGCTATGGCAGTTTAGAACACAACCTTGTTTATAAAACATTACGGAAGAGGAGGATGGAAGATTGAAAGCAATATTGCTTCACGAAACAGTGAAAATCAGTGGATGCGAAAACAAGTCAACAGAAACCTTAGTGTGAGACCCAAATGAACCACATAAACCCAAGAGTATTCATATACAAAACTAATGGGGGATAAATGGAAAATGGAACAAATCTGTCAAATTTTTCTACGCTGATCATTGTTCCTCCTGTCTTCTGCAGGAAGCCTTTCCTGCTCTGTCCCATAGTACTTCTCCCAGCCCCTTTCATCTACTACAGCCTTACCCCATGAGATTACCAACCATGTATTCTGCATGCATCTAGTACATAGCTATTTCTTTACATGTTGTTTTCCTTGAAATGTGAGGAATATGATGTCCTTGAGGAAAGGACAGTATTGTTGCTTTTCTTTGCATCCCTAGTACTTAGCATAGTGCCTGGCACATAATTATTGTACAAATGAATAATAAATATTTGGCAATTGATTTAGTCTTAACACCTCAATCCCCAAAACAAGATAGAAATGACACATAAGAAGAAGAAGCCAGGAAGAATGGCTGCTTTAGTTCAAGGACTTCTATGCTGGAGGCAACACAATCTGGAAGGAACATTTTGCAAGAGATCTCAGGGAGAAAATAGAAAAAGAATGGGAAAAAAAATTCCCAATGATATGAATGCCCCCCAAAGGCAACTGAGTGAACATCAATAACTACTGACCCATGTATCTACTTTTGAGTATTTATAGACTTTCTGAAAATGATCTACATATGTATTGAGGGTATCCTTGATGAAAATATGAACAGGGTAGGCTTTTGTAAGTAATTTTCTACAGAAAACAACATCTTTATAAGTCACATAGCTGAGTGAAGAGTGCAGAGAACAGAAAATCCTATGGTATTTACCAATCAGAGGTCTTTACCAATGTCATGGAGGATTCCCTGTATAATGTATAAATGGAAGAAAGATTGCTTATAGATAGTGAGGTCCTCCAGATATTCTTCAGGGATGATATTGCACTTATTTCATCAAACACAAGAACATTCTCAGACCTCCCCAATGATATCTAAATTAATAAGTGAGTGAATAAAAACATTTATTAAGTACCTACTATGTGCTAGATACAGTGAAGGTGCTGAGGATATAAATACACAAGTGAGATATTCCCTGCCCACAAGGAACTTATATTCTAATAGGAGATTACAACATATATTGGAAAAGGGTAGCCAGGGAAGGCAGTTTTGGTCTGGGTGTCACTGGAATGGTGAGTGAGTCATATTGTAGTTAATTGTTATGCCCTTCTCAGTATAAATGGTAGAATTTATCTGAATACTGTTCTCAGAGGAAAAGTAGGGTTAGGAATTAGGTAATATGGCAAGATGGGAGGTCTGGGTTTTCTGTTGGATGATTAAAGGAGATCATACATGTATCTGAGATAAGCACTGATGCTTATAGATGAGCTGGACTCAGAACTGAATAGGAGGAAGAATGAAGATTGGATTCCATTTTGGAATTGTGCATTGTTTTTAACAACCCCAAATTGTTCCCAGGAATTAGATCCACTCTTTTAATGAATAGTGATGCTATAAGGAATCGAAGTAATTCTGGTAACCTCAGAAGACAACGAAGAAATGCACAATAGGTATACATAATATGCAGCATATGTCCAATAGTGATTTATGGATAAGAAGTAGTGGGAGGGATATTCTTGAGGCTCAGAAAAGAAAGTGGGTTGGTTGGATGACAAGATTGAGAAATAGATGAACAGCTCCCATGCTGGTACTCAAGCAAAAAAGACTTAGAGTAAGTCCTCTGAAGATTGGATAAGTCCATTGTTAATGATTTATAGGAATTCATGTCCAAGAATCTTACAGAATTAAATGCCTTAGATGGGTTGTCATGTGCACTGATGAGAGCCCTGAAGAAGTGAAACAAAACATACAAAATCATATCTTAAGCAAATTGTGAAAGGAAGTATAATCATTTTAAATTTGTTACGAATAGGACAAATTGTGTCCTATTGTTCTTTTTGGTTCTTTTTTTTGAAGAGGACCAATGAAATCATGGGTGATGTCTTGACTTGTGTATGAATTGGATTTAAGTGAGCTAAATTGCACAAAGTTGTCAACCTCACTCTCTCTTCCAAAGTTGTTGAAGTCCAGTGGCAGGACAAAAGTCAAGATGACTGGAGATGGCCCAGGATGCAGTGGATGACCTTGGATGTCTGACTAAGCTTTAAGTGCTCTACAATACCTACTTCGAACAAATTGTTCTCATCTGCCCTTTCCAATGGGGTCTTGTCATCACATACCTGGGGAGACATTCCCCAAACTCACTGACAGGTTTATGGTGTATGGGGTGTTCAGAAGAACTAGCACCTCTGGTGTGAGGGCTTGCCAAGCCCTTTTCAGGGCTGCTTATCAACCTTTGGTGTTCATTGATTCCCCCAATTCTAACCTGTGACTCCAAGAATTATGGGCAGCAGCCATATCCCAGTAAACCATCTTATCAGATGGGCTAAACCAGGTTGAGGGTAACTGGCAGTTCTCAAATCTATGTTCTACTAAATAAATAGCAAATGGTCAATTATAAGTGTTGTTGCCAAACTTTTTGGAATAAACCCTGAACTTGTTATAATGATCACACTTGTACATTGAAAAGCTCTCAGTTTTTTAATCTATAAAGTGGGGGCAATAATATCTACACTTCCAGAGCAGTATTAGTAGTAGCTTACATTTCTAAAGAGCCTTGAGGTTTGCCGAATACTTTCCTCAAATAACTATGTGAGGTGGCTAGTACAATAATGACTTTCCTCATTTTACAGATGAATGTTTAAATGACATTTCATTGGGAAAGAGGACTGGTTCTAAAGTCAAAAGATTTGGATTCAAGTGCATTCTCTTCTTCAAACAAACAGTATGACCTGGAGCAAGTCACAGGATCATAGGATTTAGAGTTGGCAGGGATCTCAGAGGTTGTCAGGTCATAGGATGTGGTTGTTCTGCTATTTGCCTGTGAGGTCTTGGGCAAATCATCTTTCCTCCCTGGGCCTCAGTTTCCTCATTATCACATGTGAGGATTTTACCTAATACCCAATATCCTGAGTCCCCAGGGGCATAGGGGAATATTTGGTGAGTGATTATATTATCCTATGAAAATATTCCCAAAGGAGTCATGTTAACAAAAAAAAAATTGTGGATTAGAGAAAGGATGGTAAGGAAGTGGAGTTAGGATAGTAAAGGAAGGGAGCATTATAACGCATATGAAAAATGTGAAAGAGACCATTGAAGTAATTCCTTCTGACCATAAACAAAATGAATGAGGTTTGGACACGAAATCCTATTCCTATTAAACTAGACAAAAAAGAGTGATGGTGGCGCAGTGAGAGATGAGCTAATTGATCTCCTTAATAACCAAAAACTCTAATTTGATTTCTAATCAATAAAGTTATAAACTTCTTGGTATACCATTGGAGAAGCATGTCTCATTCTTGCTAAATGTGCTCACAAGGTTGTAATTCTGTTTATATCAAGTTATCTCAGTGAATCAGGATTCTCAGTCCTGTTCTCAAGCAAATCCAAAACAAGAAAGAAATTAGAGGCTGAACATGATATGTGGGTATTTTTTTCAACAACTGTAAATAAAGAATAAAACTGTTCATTGACATGAAGCATAATCGAGGGTCTCACTAATTTATTTGACTGTTCTGATAAACATTTAACAACTCTGTGAAAATAAAAACATGATGTACCCAATTAAATTAAATTAATCTATTTTGTCTGTGCACATGCATTCTAAGCTCTGGAATTTATTTTCTTTCATATGGAATAGGAGGTATGGAAAGGATTACTGACAGCATAGGATCATGGAGACTGAAACAAGTTGGGAACCACATTTATTAGGTGCAGTCTAAGAACTCTTCTTATTCTAAAATTCTGTAATATTCTATGATATCTCACATGGCAATTGCAAAGAAAGTGCTTTTTGAACCTTTAAGCATTATAGATCCATGTGCTGTGATGGTGATGAGGGTCATGTTATTCCTGGGACTATGTAGGTTTATTTAGTTACAAAAATGAGAATTGGCTGATCCATTATTCACTTTTCAAAATTGTTTTTTAAAAGCTACATTTTCTGCAATTCAGCAATAATTTATTAAAAATGTCTATTAAAGTACGTGCAGAGTACTGTGCTGCTTAGGTATAGCTGTACATTATATGTTTGCAGACAAATTAAATCACCTCTTATGGCTTCGTATTATTCATCTTTAAAATGGAGATAATTATACTTGTACACACTTCTCCCTTCACCCCCCCCCCACCACAAAGTTGTTGTGAGGAAAGCACTTTACAAGAATTAAATACAAATGTAAGCTCTTGTGTAATAATAATAATAATAATAATGATTGGAGTTATATTTTATGATGCTTTTCAGTTGATTTTACCTTTGTCATATATTTTATGAACTTTGCCATTTCTAAACAGAGAGGCATTTATTCAGGTTAAGTATTAATCAACAGGTATTTGTTAAGTGCTCAGTGCAATGCCTGGCATATAATAGGCACTTAATACATTTTCCTTCCTTCTTTCCTTCCCTCCCCTCCCTCTCTCCCTCCTTCCTTCCCTTCCTCCTTTTTTCCTTCCTTGGTCCTTTCCTTCCCTCCTTCCTTCTTTCCTTCCTTACTTCCCTTCATCTTCCCTCTTCCCTCCTTCTTTCCTTCCTTCCATCTTTCCATGTGCTAGATTCTGAGGATACAAATACAAAAAATAAAACATTCTACTCAAAAATGAGCTTATATTTCTAATGAAGGAGACATTAAGTACATATATAGGTATATATATATGTACATATACACACACAACATACAAAGTATTTAAATGTGTGGTGGTTTGGGAGAGAGAGCACTAACAATTGGAGGGATTGGGGAAAGAATTTATGCGGAAGATAAGGCCTGAGCAGCAACTTAAAGGCAGAGAAGGACTCTGAGAGGTGGATGTAAGGAGGCAGTGCATTCCAGGTGTGGTGACTGACCATTTCCAAGGAGTTGAAATGTTATAGGTGAGGAACTGAGAGAAGGCCAGCTTGGCTAGATTAAAGAATATGTGTGAGATACCCAATAAGGTTGGAAAAATAGGTTGGGGCCGGGTTATGAAGGGCTTTAAAAGCTAAACCAAGAAGTTTAGATTTTATCCTGGAGGCAGTAGGAGGTTACTAGAGTTGGTTAAGTAGGAGAATTGATGATGTCAATCTTTTTTTGTAATGAACTCCTAAGTTTACCTTGTAGGAAGTTGCTAGAGTGAATAATAGGAATACTGTATGCCTGGCTTCTTTCAGGGGTGAGGTAAAAGAGGGAAGGGGAAATATATTCTCCAGTTTGTCTCACAGACCATCACTGTATCCATTCAGTTGCCAAGGGCCCACATTTCTTCAGCCTCTCCGTGTATGCCATAGAAAGCGTTGCATTACTCCTCCGAAGCAGGATGCTCAACAGAAAGATGCCAGTGGAATTCAGTCATGTTGGCCACAGAGTAAACTGTGGTCAAGTTGAGCTGAGGACTCTTTTCAAAAAACCTGAAACTAATTAAACCCTGCCGCTAGCTAGGTAGCCCCAGAGTTTGAAGTGCATTTGTAAAGAAAGAGGGAAACAGCTTTGCGGTGGCTTGTGACTTTTCAAAATATAAGGAAGTAAAGGGATTGGCAGGAAGATAATTGACAGTGTCTCATTTGAAAACCCAAGGAGAAGAAAACAAAAGATATGGCCATTGATAATTGCCTGTTTGAGTCTCCTGTTGACAGAACCCAACTTTATTGCTATGCTCCATCCACTGTGGAAAGCGCATTGGCCATCCATCATCCTGCATCCTGCAACCTCTACACTCTCTGACCACATTGAGAAGACCAAGGAATTTCTAACAACTGGTAACAATTGGGAAGGTTGGAAATACGTAGAGTAAACAAACTAATCAATCCTCTGAAAACAATAGAACGGCTGCATAGCCAGAGTTCAGCTTGGATCCTGGTCTTAGCTTCCTTCCATTTCTCCACCTCCCACCCCATACAAGATATGTATCCTTAACAGAGGTTTCCTAGAATTTCTGGTGCCTTTTAGCAATAGAAGAGTAAAAGAACAAAATTATTCAGAGTTGGAAGGGACCATAGGTATTTTCTTGCCTACTCTTTCATTTTACAAACGAGGAAATGGATATTCAGGAAGTTAAGGGACTTACACAGTTACATGATGTGGTGGAAAGACTCTGTGATTTGAAGCCAGAGGTGGTAGGTTCGAGGTCTAGTTCTGCTATTTACTACTTGTGTGACTTTGAGGAAGTCACTTCTCCTCACTAGGTCTCAGGTTCTCATCCTATAAATAAGGGAATTGAAACATGATCTCTAAGCTTATATAATATCAGGGATTCTCAGATACTGGCAGTGTGACCATGGGCAAGTCACTTAACACTGTTTGCTTCAGTTTTCTCATCTGTAAAGTGAGCTGGAGAAGGAAATGGCAAGCCATTCCAGTATCTTTGCCAAGAAAACCCCAAATAGGGTCATGAAGAGTTGGACCAGGCTGAAATGACTGAACAACAGTAAGTCAATAGCAAAGCCAGCACAAGGACCCAGATTTATAGATGCTAAGTAAAGTGCTCTTTCCATCATACAATACTTTTCTGTCTTAACTTTGGTAAAGAAAGGAGAATAAGAGAACTCTTTTGGTGGTATGATATAGTGGAAAGAGCAGTGAATTTGAAGTCAGAAGATTTGGCTCAACTTTGCCACTTACTAGCTGCTCTTGAGCCTGAGTTTCCTTATATATAAAATGGAGTTGTATGTACACTGTCTACTTAACCAGGTTGCTGTGTAGAAAGTGCTTTGTAAACAGTGAAGGGATATGCAAATCAGATTGATTACTATTATAAAATTTTGATAAATAAGTGGGAATGAGAACATAGAATAAAACTTATAGCAAATGTAACAGAGGACCAGCCAATAAGCCCAGTCCTTATTAACCTGCACAGACTCCATCAGTGTGCTCAGCTGATACAATTACCGGTGTAGAAAAGTCTGGGAAGCCTACTTTTGGGAGACAAGTAGTGGAAGTGTTTTGGAGAGACTTTGGAACATGTATAGATATTGAATAATCGGCTCAGGTTGGATAACCATATAGTCAGTAGGAGGCTCTTTGACTAGCTGTGGAGGCATTCAAAAATCGACTCCCACCCACTTTCTTGGCTCAATTTTTCTTTGGACTAACTTCTTCATGCTAGATATTATCTGGAAAAAGACAGTGCTGTGAGTCAAGAGATCTCTGGTTCTCTCCTTATCCAAGGCCAACATGTTGCTTTGTAAAAATAGGCCTTGAGCCTCATTTCCAAAATATCTAGAGAACTGAATTAAATTTATATGAATATAAGTCATTCTCCAGTGGATAAATGGTCAAAGGATATGAACAGACAGTTTTCAGATGAAGAAATTAAAGCTATCTATAGTCATATTAAAAAAAGCTCTAAATCACTATTGAGTGGAGAAATGCAAATTAAAACAAATCTGAGGTACCACCTCACACCTATCAGATTGGCTAATATTGACAGAAAAGGAAAATGATAAATGTTGGAGATGTGGGGAAATTGGAACACTAATATACTATTGGTGGAGTTGTGAACTGATCCAACTATTCTGGAGAGCAATTTGGAACTATGCCCAACGGGCATCAAACTGTGCATGCCCTTTGATCCAGCATTACCACTACTAGGTCTGTATTCCAAAAAAATGATAAAAAAGAAGAAAGGACCCACACGTACAAAAATATTTATAGAAGCCCTTTTTGTAGTGGCAAAGAATTGGAAATTGAGGGAATGTGGATCAATTGGGGAATGACTGAACAAGTTGTGGTATATGAATGTAATAGAATACTATTGTGCTATAAGAAATGATGAGCAGGTGGATTTCAGAAAAACCTAGAAAGACTTACATGAACTGATGTTGAGTGAAGTGAGCAGAACCAGGAGAACATTATACACAGTAATAGCAACATTGTGGGATGATTAACTATGATGGACTTAGCTCTTCTCAGCAGTACAATGATGCAAGACTCCAAAAGACTTATGATGGAAAATGCTAACCACATCCAGAGAAAGAACTATGGAGTCTGAATGCAGATCAAAGCATACTATTTTCTCTTTTTTTTGTTTTTTATTTCTTGTTGTTTTCCCATTTTGTTCTGATTCTTCTTTCATAACATGACTAATGTGGAAATGTGTTTAACATGATTATATATGTATAACCTATGTCAGATTGCTTGTTGTCTTGGGAAGGGGGGGAGAAAAATTTGGAACCCCAAATCTTAAGAAAAGAATGTTGAAAATATCTTTACATATAATTGAAAAAAATACTATTAAGTTAAAAAAAAGAAAATAGGCCTTGATCCTTTTCCTTTCCACTTTTGTTTTAGGTGAAGAAGATTAATCTAGAAGTTATGACACTGTGAATTTACAAAGGTTAGGAGAACAAGCTGTCAGGGGGTCCAGGTGTCCAGGAAGTCTGGTCGTCTAAAAGTCAAATCCAAGTTAGGTTATCACAGCCAGCCCACATTGATGCCCTAGGAATGAAGATCAGGACCACAGAGAGACCTTACAGGCCTAGCCCAGAGGTAGCTAAGAGTACTCTTTTATAAGAGTATAAAACTTAAAATCAGTTAGGGAGTTTGAGACAGTGTTCAAATATTACCAAAGACTTTTTTATTGCAACCTAAAGTCCTTAAAAAGACTCTGACACAAACAATTAACCACTTGAGTCTTCATATTATTAATGATGAAAAATAGCTATTTCCCATACTAAGATATTTTAATAGTAAATCCAAGTTTCTGCAGTTTTTAATAGTGCAAGATACCAAGCAGCATAGAGGCAATAAGTAGTAAGAACCTTGAGGTGGAATTTAGAAAACCTGGAACAGCGTTTTACCCTTGGTAGGACTTTGTCCAGGGGCACAGTCTTCCTAAGCATTCTTTTTATCTTTTCTTTCTGTGCTTTACAGGTCTTTCTTGGCCCTGAACTTTGGGGTGCTGTTCCTGAGGTCCTGCCCCTTTCCCAGGATGGGTGTCATTGGCTGAATTATGTCCTGGGATAAGACTTTATTATAATTAAATTTTGTTTTTTCAATTTTCAAATATCTGTTTTTTTTCTCCCCCTTACCTCCCCTCTCCTCCCTCCCAACAAAAGAAAATCCTTTTAACAAATAAGCAAAGTCAAGTAAAACAAATTCCCATATGATCAAGTCCAAAAATGTATGTCTTAGTCTGTATATTAGTCCAGCCTCTCCCTTGCCAGGAGGTGGGTAGCATTCTTCATCTTTAAGGGTGCTAGGTGACTCAGCGGACAGAACCCCAGGGCTGGAGTCAGGAAAATTTGAGTTCAAATCCAGCCTCAGATACGTACTAGCTGTGTGACCTTGGGCAAGTCATTTAACCTCTGTTTACTTCAATTTCCTCATCTGTAAAATGGAAATAATAATAATACCTACCTCCCAGGGTTGTTGAGAGGATCAAATGAGACATAATTGTAATGTATTTAGCCTAGTGCCTAGCACATTAAGCACTATGTAAATGTAAATATTATTATTAATTAGTCTCCAGGAATTATCATTGATCATTGCTTTGATCAAAGTTCTTCAGTCTTTCAAAATAGTTTGTTTTTATAATGTTGATGTTTTCCCATAAATTGTTTCCTGGTTCTGTTCCATCCATCTGCATCCATCCATACAAATCTTCATATGTTTCTCTGAAACCATCTTGTTTTTAATTTCTGATAGTACAATGGTATTCCACTATATCAACATACCATAATTAGTTCAGCCATTCCACGGCTGATGTGCATTTCCTTGTTTTTTAATTCTTTGCCTCTGTAAAAATAGCTGCTATAGATATTTTTATATATTTAAGGTCCTTCTCTGTTTTTTTTTTATTTCCTTGGGGGGTATTGGCCTAGAAGGGTTATTGCTGGGTCAAAGTGTATGCACAGTTTAATAATTTTTTTTAGCTATTTTGGGGCGTTGTTCCAAATTGCTTTCTAGAATGGCTGTGCCACCAATTCACAGTTCTACCAAGAGTACCTGAGTGTTCTTGTTTTTCCCACAGGCTCTCCAGCATTTGTCATTTTCCCTTTTTGTTAACTTTACCAATCTGATAGATGTGAGATGGAGCCTCAGAATTGCTTTAGTTTACATTCCTAAAATATTAGTGATCTGGGATACTTTTTCATATGACCATAGTTAGTTTGGATTTTTTTCATTTGAGAACTGCCTGTTCATGTGCTTTGACTATTTATTAATTGAAGAATGACTCTTATTCTTATAAATTTGCATCAGTTCCTTATATAATTTAATTTTTTTTCTTTTCTTTTCTTTTTTTTTTTTTGCTGAGGCATTCGGGGTTAAGTGACTTGCCCAAGGTCACACAGCTAGTTAAGTGTTAAGTGTTTGAGGCTGGATTTGAACTCAGGTCCTCCTGACTCCAAGGCCAGAGATCTATTCACTGCACCACCTAGCTGTCCCCCTTATATAATTTCAAAATAAGACCTTTATCTGAGAAAATTGCTGCAAAGATATTTCCCCCAATTAATTCTTTGCTTTCTAATTTTAGCTATACTGGATTTGTTTGTACAAAATCTTTTTAATTTTAAGTAATCAAAATTGTCCATTTTACCTTTAGTGATCCTCTCAATCTTGTTATGAAATCTTCTCCTATCCATAGATCTGAAAGAAATTTCTTCCTTGTTCCTTTATTTTATCATGTGACCTTTTATGTTTAGGTCATATGTCCATTTGGAGCTTATCTTGATATATGGTATGAATTTCTTCCAGAATGCTATCTAGTTTTCCCAGAAATTTTTGTCAAATAGTAAGTTTTTACCCCAATAGCTGGAGTTTTTGGCTTTGTCAAGCATAAGGTAGTAAGTTTATTTGCTTTTTGTATGTTGTGTACTTAATCTATTCTGCTAATTGATCTCTATTTTTAACCAGTACCAAATTGTTTTTAATGATTACTACATGTATTGCAGTTTGGAATTTCAGACTCTCTTTCCTGCCTACTTTTTTTTCTCACTATTTTTCCCAATAGTCTTGATCTTTTTTTTTTTTTTCCAGATGAATTTCATCATCATTTTTTTTTCTGGCTTTATAAGGTAATCTTTTGGTAGTTTGATTGGCATGGTGTTGAGTTAGCAAATTAATTTAGATATTATTGTCATTTTTATCATATTTATTCACATACCCATTAGTAATTAATATTGCTTCAATTATTTAGGTTTCTCTTTATATCTACAAACAGTGTTTTTTAGTTGTATTCTTGTACATCCTGTATCTCGGCAGGTAGATTCCCAAATATTTTGTATATTCTGTAGTTATTTCAAAAGGAATTTCTCTTTCTATCTCTTCTTATTGGATTTGGTTGATAATATACAGAAGTTCTGATGATTTGTGTACATTTATTTTGTGCCCTACAACTCTTCCTCATTTGTATAAACTTTTACTTGTGCCCCCTGGATAGGTACCTCTATTTCTCCTTTTTTCTTCCTCAGTGTTTCCTTTTCCTTCTCTTTCTTCTTCTTTTTTTTTTAACATCATCAAGATATAATAAAATTATTCCCAGGCCCTCCATCTCATTTGACTCATTCTATGACCCCTGATTATATTATGGTCCTTAGTAGATGTTTGTATCATCCTCACTTCCCTTTACAATTCAAACATTTCGTCCTTTTATATTGTATTCCAGAGTTCACTTGTCTGTTCCTCTTTACTGCTATGTTACTATTTCAAAGTTTCTACTCAGCTGGTCTTTTCATCAAGAATGCTTGCAAGTCTTCTATTTCATTAAAATTCTGTTTTTTCCCTCTCTAAGATTATACTCAGTTTTGCTGGGTAAGTTATTCTTGGTTGTAAGCCTATATTTTTTGCTTTTTGGAATATCATATTCCATGCTCTCCAGTCCTTTATTGTGGCAGTTGCTAAATCTGGTCTAATCCTGACTGTGGTTCCTCAGATCTTTAATTCTTTCTTTTTGGCTGCTTGCAGTATTTTTTTTTTTCTATGACCTGAAAGCTCAGGATTTGGGCTATATTGCTCCTGAGAGTTTTCATTTTGAAATTTCTTTCAGGAAGTGATTGGTAGATTTTAAAATATTTTTACTTTTCCCTCTGGTTCCAAGAAATCTGGGCAATTTTCTTTCATGATTTCTTGAAATATGATATCCATATTTTGTATTTTGATCATGGCCTTTAAGTAGTCCAATGATTTTTAAATTATCTTTCTTTGATCTGTTTTCCAGATCAGTTCTTTTTCATGTGAGATGCCTTACATTTCTTTCTAATTTTTTCAATCTTTGAACTTTGTTTTAATATTTCTTGTAGTGCCATGTAATCATTAATTCATGGTTAGTCCATTCTAACCTTCAGGTAATCTTTTAGTTGGATAAGATTTTCTGCCTCTTGTGGTAAGCTGCTCCAAGTCTTTCCACAAAGCTCTCATTTCTTTTCCAGTTCTTTTCTCAATAATACCATCTTCAAAATCTTAAAAAAGGCTACCTTTAAAACCCTCTTAATTTCTTCTAGGAATTCTAATTGATCTTGTGGTTTGAATTGTATTTTTCTATAAGGCTTTGCTAGTAGATATTTTGAAGTTATTCTTCTCTTCTGGGTTTGTATCTTGGGGTCCCTGCCATTATGATAGGTCTTAATCTTTTGTTTCATTTTGTTTTATTTGTTTTCTTACTCACTTTTCATCCTTGCTTCTGGGATTGGGAATTTCTGGGCTCTGAGTACTTCTGGAAGACCTGTTGTGATCTTGTATGATCCTGGCCTATTTTGTCTGGGGTTCTAGTCTCTACATCTTTGGTCATCAATTATTATGTTCTTCACAGATCATGTTGGCAGCTTGAGCCAGAGAGCTGCAAACTTTCAGCAATCCCTGTGAAGTCATTTCAAGGACATTGTTTGATCCCTGTACTCCTGGGTCTTCTAGGCTTCAGTACTTGGTTTGGGTCTAGGCACCACAGCTATAGATTTGTCCTTGGGTGCAGCTTCAGTAGAAAGTTGTCCCCCACTTTGCCACTTCTATTTTCCAATAAAGAAGAAAGTGGTAAAGTAAGAGGAATGGAATGAACATATCCCATAAATGCAGTATTCTGATCCCACTCTTCTGACCCTCCTCTCTTCTCCTGGCTCAGATCCTGATCTCTTGTCTCTCCTTTTGATCTCTCCTTTATGATCCACCCTCAGAAGTTAAAGTTTATTTTGCTTGTGATTATTTCTTCCCCGACTCTATCCTCCCTCTTACATCTCCTCTTGTCAACCAGTTCCTATGATTCATACTTACATCTTTGGGTTTATGTGTTCAACCTTTCTTTGCCCAGTTCAGAAAAATGTGCATTTTGGTTTTTGAGATCCCTTTTCTCTCTATTGTCCTCTTCTATAGTAAGTTCCTCCTACTTTTTCCTCATTTTGCCCACTACCTTTTCTTACTCTTTTAAAAACTACAGTACAGAACAAAACCACCCCAGGACCTGAATTAGTCTTACTTTACTTCTAGAAGATAGTGAAATTCTGAAGGGGTACTTGTCTCTTCTCTCTCTATTAGAATGTAAGAATTTCATCAACATTTAATCACTTTTAATTGCTCAGTTGTGTTTACCTTTCTAGGTTTCTCTTGTCTCCTGTGTTTGTGCTTCAAATATTCTACTCAGCTGTGGTCCTTTCACCAGGGTTGCTTCAAAGTTCACTATTCTCCATCTCCTACTATGGCTGTGACAGGCTTCAGTTGGGCATGCTTGGTTGTGATGTTCACATATCTCTTGAAAGGCACAAGGTTCTGGGGCTATTCCTTTGCTATGCTAACCCTGGCTTTTGTGGCAGGTCTGGTAGGAGTAATTGTTTTAGGACTCTTGTAGGGTCCCTTCATGTTGGGGCTGCTTGGGTGCTACGCTGGCCCTGTCTCCTCCCATGGCTTTAGCAGTTTGCCTAGACTCCATGCTGGCTTTATTTCCCTCTATGGCTCCAGCATGGCCTTCCAGGGTGCTGGCTTCAGGCCTCTTGGAAGGCCCCAGGTGAGCTTGTACCGCCCAGCCCCATCTCCCTGTATAGTGAATGATGGAGGTTGGCTCTTTCCCCTTGCTGCCCTGACAGGCCAGGGCCTAGATCCTGCTGGCTTTAGGCCTTGATTCATGGTGCTGGCTTCCTTCTTGCCTGCCTTGTTTCCATTCAGAATTCCTGCAGGCTTCCGGCAGGTTGCTTGTTCACTCTTGGAATGGATGGAAGCTCTTGTGTCTTGTTGGTTTCTTTATTGTTCTTCCTCCTGGTACATTTTTAGAACTTTGCTGAAGTGTTTGTGGTAAAGCCTCCTCTAGAACCTTTCATGTTTCCAACATCAATGAAGACAATAAATGGTTTTTGAATGATTCGGTTGGACCCTGCAATTTCTATACCTGATGATTCATTAAGTCTTCTAACCTTCCTAGTCCTTAGATTCCTCCTCTGAAAATAAGAGAGTTGGATGAGAGCCCCCTTTTAGCCCTGACATTCTACGTTCCATATTCTGAGGTGCCTTCTAGCCCTGATGTTCTGTTTTATTTCTGAAGGCCTTTTCTATCTTCCTAATTGTGTGGCTCTTTGAGTTATGATATTCTGGAGGAGCAGAAACAAAGAGCTAGGAGCTACATATTTCCTTCTGGGAAGATTGGAAGGGACTCCAATTTGTCACACAAGTCTGTCGCTGCATGCTAATGTAATTTGTATGCTAATATTACAGTATTCATAATGTGAGCAAGACAGCTGGCAGGGCTCACCCCATGAAGTGGCTGCTAACTGTTGTCCCCTCAGTTTCTGTTCTTCTATTCTGGTGAAGGGCACTGTAATAGCAAGGCCATGATCCTCCTGCCTTCCCGAGTTTGATGGATTTTCATGGTTTTCATTGATTTAATCATATATTGTTCAATTTTAGGCGCTTGTTTCTAGGAATAATACTGTGATTTATTTTCTGGTCATCAACTGGGCTCTCGATTTATTGTTTAGGTGGCACAGTGGATTGAGTGCTGGGCCTCCTGGTGTCAGGAAGACCTGAGTTCAAATCTGGTCTTTGACACTTACTAGCTGTGTGACCATAGGCAAGTCTCTGGGCCTCACTTCCTCATGTAGAAAATGGGAGTGTTTCACCAAAAAAAAAAAAAGAAAGAAAATGGGACTGTTTGATGATGACGTCTAAGGTCCCTTCCAGTTCTGGAACTATAAACCTATGATGATCCAATGACCTTGGAGGTCCCACCCAGTTCCAAACTTGATATCCCTAAATGAGAGATAACATAGTTAAATGGAAAAAGAACTCTGGTTTTGGAGGTGGATGACCCAAGTTTGATGGCTAACTCCAAAGTGACTGTTTGTATATCAGTGAGCAAGATATTTCACCTGAGCCTGTTTATATATCTGTGAAATAAAATGTAAAATATACATGACTACCAGGGTGAGTTGTTGAAAGTGGCTTTCTAAGCCTCAAAGCGCTGTAGAAATGTGAGCTCTTGTTAGTTATTAGTTGGTCAAAGAATAAATCAATAAATATATCATCAGATCCTTCTTATGCTGAAAGCACTGCCCTGGGGGCTCTGAGGGGGAGGGGCTGGTGTGGAAGAGATGGTGATAGGAAATTTAAGAAACAGTTCCTGTTTTTGAAGCACTTAGAAAAAAATTGAGGAAAAAGGATATAAAGCAATATACTTGAAATAATGATTAACAATATGATGTAAAATATAGGTGGCGAATGGACAAATGAAAGAGCATTTATTAAGTGTTTTTTTTTTTGTTTGTTTGTTTTTTAGCACCTACAGAATTGTTGTGGGGCTCAAATGAGATAATATTTGTAAAGCACTTAGCACAGTGCCTGGCACATAGTAGTTGCTTAATAAATGCTTATTTCCTTTCCTTTCTTTTCCTTCCTTCCTTCCTTTCTTCCTTCCTTCCTTCCTTCTTCATTCCTCCCTCCCTCTCATTAGAATAACTACTCATGTTTTTCAGTTTATAAAGTGCATTCCTTGGAAACTTCTCACTAAGAGCCAGTATCATTAGCCCATCCCCATTATATAGAAGAAGAAATGCAGCACCAGAGAACTTAGATGAAATGCACCCAAGGTCACATAGGTAGGACATTAATATGTCAAGGACCTGCGATTCCATAGATAATAGAGGAAATCACATAGCTGAGGTTCAAATGAGATCTTTAAGCCCAGGGTCTTTTTCTGTTTTATCATTATTGATAATGTCCATGTCCTGAATTGCCTTCAGATTCTGAGTCATCACATACTAATTACTAAGTCATACCAACAGAATCATAAGGCTTGGGTCTGGGAGAGACTGTAGAGATCATTTTGTACAACTCCGCTATTTTACAAATGAGAAAACTGAGGCACAGAGAGGGGAGGGGTCTTGCCCAAGATATTCATCAATGTCATCAAGGTAATATTTGATGGTATTTGCCCTCATATACACCATTCTGGGCTCTGTAGATAAAAACTCAAGCACATTAGAATTGTGTTCTTTCCCCCACTGAAGTGCTGTACATCTATCATTTGATCCTCAAAAAAACCAAACAAACAAACCCAAAAAACAAGCAAACAAGAAAAAAAATCCCTGAGTGATAGCTACTATTATTCTCATTTTACAGATGTGGATAACTGAGGCTGAGAGAGGTTAAATCATTTGCCAGGGTTATTCACAACAAGTAAGTATCTGAGTGAAGATTTGAACTCAGGTCTTCCAGATTTCCAAATTCAGCATTCTCCTCCATTGTAACCCCAGCTGCCTCTAGAATTATGTTCTAATGCAGTGATTCTTAACATTTGTGTGTGTGTGTGTGTGTGTGTGTGTGTTGTAGACTCATTTGACAGCCTGGTGAATCCTATAGACTTCTTCTTGGATTAATATTTTTAAATATATGAAATAAAATACGTAGTGTTACAAAGGAATCCAATCATACAGAAATAATTATAAAACTATTAAAAAGACGAAAGTTCACTGACCCCAGGATAAGAACCCTTGTTCTGTTGTGACTCAATCATACATGAATTGAGGGCAAATCCTATCTTCTGAGACTTGGCAAGCTTCCAAACTTGATATAGCCTGGTGATCCTCTGATATTTTTGTTCTTTCTATTTCCCAGAATCAGAGAAAGATCTGCCATCACATGTTCCAGAATCATGTGCATGGAGAGAGTTAGAATGAGGTCCTTTTGAACGTACTGTGGTGTTTAAAAAGTTCAAGAGACATAATCTCTGAGAGATTAGTCATTATTAATGCTAGCATTTTAATAAAAGAGATCAGTACACTCTTGAATGCCAAAGACCCTCATGGCAGGGGTGGGGCTCAAGATTTACATGGCCTCAGGAAAGTGGGTGTTCCAGAGGGTGGCAATGAACTCTGATTGGTTAACAAGTGAGGAGAGAATGAATATTGCAATGAGGGGCTGGACCTATTCTAATAGGTTCCATTTACTTTTAAATTACCCTCAGCTTTAGGCAATCTAAACAAAGAATTTACATCAGGGACCTAAACCTGAGCAGAAGACAATGGACCCAGAATTTCCCCATAGGTTAGAAGTCTGATCTAGTTGGGTTGAGTAGTACAGAATAAGGAGAATGTTAATCCCGTCTTCCATCAGCCCTGTCCTTGAGAGATAGGATAAGGACAGGGAAAAAAGGTTGGGTCTCCCTAATTTTAATAATTGGCTAGTAATATGAGAGAGAAATAATCATTTCTCTCAATACAAAGCCTCTACTGGTCAGATCCAGAGATGATGTCATAAAAAAAAATTTGAGGGTGCTTTCTTTCAATGGCATGTAAGAATTGGGACTCTGGGCTCTAGAAGCCTAGGCCCAGCGACAGATTGAATTTTTGTCATCTGAGACCCAGATTAGGGGAGGGAATCTTAACCAGAGGTCTAGTTGCCCAATGGTGATTTTTTTTTTTTAAAGACTAGGTCTCCCTATTTCACCCAGGTTGGAAGTGTAGGAGCTACTCAGAGGCACAATCCCACTCCTGACCAGCATAGGAGCTTTGGTTTACTTTGTTTCTTGACCTGGGCCAGTTCTTGTCTCCTTGGTGAGGTGGTAGTTCCCCATTCCCTGGTGCTCATTATTTTGACGTAGACCCCTTACTAACTTAGCCTACAGTGCAAAACTCCTGAGCTCAAGGGATCCACCAGCTTCAGCCTTCCTGGTAGCTGGGATTCCAGGCACGTACTGCCACATCCGAAACTGTTGAATTTTCTCTACTATAGCAACCAGCAAAGATTGTTGGCCAAGGAGAAGATGGGATCCGTGTTGGTTCAGGGAGGACCCACACTTATGGAATCATGCATGCTTGTAGAATGAAACCTTGTCTAGGATCATATAAGTAGGAAATGTCTAAGGCAGGATTTGGGGCAGCTAGGTGGCACCATAGTGCACAGAGTGCCCTGCCTGGAGTCTGGAAGACTCATCTCTCTGAGTTCAAATGTAGCTTCAGACACTTACTAACTGTGTGACCCTAGGCAAGTCACGTCACCCTGTTTATCTCAGTTTCCTCATCTGTAAAATGATCTGAAGAAGAAAATGGCAGACCACTCCAGTGTCTCTGCCAAGAAAACCCCAAATGGGGTCACAAAGAGTCAGACACAACTGAACAACAAAAAAGGCAGTATATGATTGCAGGTCTTTCTGATTCAAAGTCCCATGGTCTCTTCATTGTACCACTTAGCTGCCTCTCAATAGTCTACCCCTTCTTCCACATGATATCTTTAATCTCACATTAAACAGGTTAGATGTATATTGTATTTTTTGCAGCCAGGGGAAACCCTCTGGAAAGAGTACTGGCTTTGTAATCAGCAGACCTGGGTTTAAATTCCACTTTATCGTTTGAGGCACCTAGGCGGTACATTGGATAGTATTGGTCCTGTAGTTAGGAAGATACGAGTTAAAATTCTAGCTCAAATACTCATTAGCTGGCTGATCCTGGGCAAGTCACTTAACCTCTAAGTGCTTCAGTTTCCTTATCTGTAAAATGGGGGTAATAACAGCACCTCCTTCCCAGGATTACTATGAGGATAGCATCAGATAATTTAAAGTGCTTTGTAAACCTTAAAATGCTATTTTAAATGCTAGTTTTTTGTTATTGTTCCCCTCTTCTTCCCAGATCTTGGGAAAATCACCTGGTCCTTAGTTTCCTCATCTGAAAAATGAGGGGATTTGACCAGATGACCTCTAAGGTCTCCTATACCTCTAGCTCTGTGATCCTTTATGGGATCATAAGATTTCAAACTGTAAGGGATCCAGGAGATTATCAACACCAATTCCTTCTTTTAAAAGGTGAGGAGCCTGACCTTTAGAGCTTAAGAGACTTGCCCAAGGCCATTACACTGCAAAGGTAGGTTGGAGCCAGGCCTTAAAACTCTTATCTTCTGACTCCAGGAGGCTTTGCGCTGCTCCCACCTGCTTCCTCTCATCTTTTTTGGCTTTGGGGTGAGTTTGATTTTTCTGGGGGTTCCCCTCCATAGTTCTCTTTTTCTTCTTCACTTTCTTTTTCTCTTTTCATGATGTGCAGCCACTGATCAAACAGACTGTGAATGGACCACGGCTGCTGCATGGATGCAGCCCAACCTTTCTTATCTCTCATGTCAAACCTGGCAGGCATGTTTATTTGTTGTCTGTTGCCTGACTGAATTTCAAGCTTGTTTCTTGGAATTCTCTAGGCCTCAGATCAGCCAAAATGGAATAGCTGTCGTTTGGTAGAAAATCCTGTGGTTTCCGGGCTCCTGTTTGGCTGGCACATAGTTTTGGACAGTGGGTTTTGACAGGAACATTGAGGTTACTGTGGATCATGAACTTTCCTTGGTCAAATATTTTGAAGGCTCTGTAGACTTGAAAGCTGTGTTTCCATCTCCATGTGGGGAAATAGCATGCTGGGAGGGGCACTGGGAGTTGGGATGTAACAAATGTGATATCATTTCTATCAGAAGGAGGTGACAGTTTATGAGTGAAACCCACAAATATGCCTGATCAGTAGAATGAACTTTGTCCCAGCCCTGATCCTGACCAGCATTTCAGAAATTGCGTCTCCTGAAATCCTCATAGGTGTAGGTGGTGTCCCACATATTGTGATTAAGGTTTATATAAGAGAATTTCCATGCTAGTGGTCAACTGGAAGGGTTTTCCCTCATTCCCAAATTAGCAAAAACGGATCCTTGACCAGAGTAGAGTTTTGACCATAGAATGTCAGAGCTAGAAAGGCCTTAGAACAAAAAAGTGTCAGAGTGGGAAGGGACCTTAGAGCATAGTACATAAAGCATTAGAGTTAGCCTTGACTCTTATCTCCTACTCTAGCATCTACAGAGGTCAGTGTATAGTGCAAATGGTTCAGGTGGCTTTACCCAATCATTCTGTCTGCTCATGCTGAGAACCACTTCTCCCTGCCTCTCACACTGACCTCCTGTCTTCTCTCTGCTTTCTCACACAAGGTCCTGACACCCTCCTCCTAGAAAGAAACATAACAGACAATCTGAAGAAGCAAAACAATTCACATTTTAATGGCATTTTAAGAATTACAAAACATTTCTTGCTATAACCCTATGAGGGAGAGAGTGCTAATAATGTTGCCCCATTTTATAGGAGAGGAAACTGAGACTCAGAGAAATGAAGGGACTTGTTTATGGTCTGACAGCTGCTATTGGTTTCAAGATTTCTGATTTCAGTTCCATGAGCTTTTTGCTAAAACCATATAACTTTATTAAGACAAGGACACTGCAGTCCTGACCTTATGCGGTGGTTGCCTTTTAGGAACACCTGTTATTTAGAGCTAAAAGGGACCTTAGAGATCATCTTGTCCAATCTACCCTTTTTATAGATGGGAAACTGAAGCTCAGACAGAAGAGACTTACCTATGGTCACAGTAGTAGATAAGTAATACATAGAAGAGCAGAGAATTGAATCCAGGTCGTTTGACTGTAGGTCCAATGTTCTTTTCACTACAACATGATGTAATCTGTCTTCCTTTATTGAACCAGTCGGCAGTTCAACAAACATATATTAGTTGCCTACTCTGAACAGAGTTGTTAGTTCACTGGTCTGGTGGTTTGTAGCTTTGGCCACAAATCTCTATATTTATGGGTCCTATCATTGTATTTTAAACCCCTAAGTATCCTATGGCCAAAATATTTTCGAAAACACTGATTTAGAACCCTATTAGGATTTTCACTTAGATCCTCAACCCTTGACATGCTTTCTGATAAGTAAAGACAAGCAGCTAGAATCTCCAAATCTGTCCTAAACCTTTATGTGAAGACTTCTTAGTCATGCTTCAAACCCTGGGGGCAGAAATCATAGCACCAAAACTGAGGCTGTGTTTAGAAAAGTTGGATCTGTACAGTGTGTCCTCCTTGGGGAGTTCAGAGGTCACCAGCTGTTTAAAGCACAGCACAAGCTGTCCAGAACTCACCCAGGCCAAAGTAGTGGATCACAGCACTTCCTCTGCCCGCCACCCCGCTCCCCCCCCCCCGCCCACGGCCAACCAGTTGCCAAGTCTTGGCCATTCTACGTCTGCTGTTTGTCTTGAATTTGCCCTCTTCTCTCAACTCCCACTGCCACCACCCAAGTTCAGTCCAACGTCATCATCTCTTGCAATAGGCTCCTAACTCCTCTTCCTGTCTCCAGTCTCTCCTGTGAATATTGCCAAAGTAATCTTCCTAAGGCACCACTAGCATCAATTCATTCCTCTACTGAAAACCTTCTATCAGTTGCCTGAAGAGGCTGGGAGGTGTACGGGAAAGAACCATGAACTAGCTATTGGCAGAGACTTGGGTTTAAATCTTGCCTTGGACACTTAGTTACCGAGCTTCAGATTCCCTATCTGTAAAAATGGAATGATAATATAGGTAATATTCACCACTTGGCTATTGTGTAGATCAAATGCAATATCATCTCAATTATTATTTTTATATTTTTAGGTTTGCTTGTTCTTTTTTTGAAAAAAATTGTTGGGGGCAGCTAGGTGGCGCAGTGGATAGAGCACCGGCCCTAAAGTCAGAAGGACCTGAGTTCAAATCCGGCCTCAGACCAAACACTTTACACTTACTAGCTGTGTGACTTCGGGCAAGTCACTTAACCCCAATTGCCTAAAAACAAAAAACAAAAAACCAAAAAAAAAAAAAAAAAAAAGAAAAAATTGTTGAAAACTTCTGTTTTTATATCAGCTACATTTTCTACTGTTTCTCCCCTACTTCCCACAACCTGTCAGTTATCATTATTAATGAATAAAGTATAGACTCCTAATCATGCCATTTCCAGCTTTCTACGTTATGACCTCAGCCTACCTTTCCGACCTCATCTTACCTTCTTCCTCCTCACCTTCCCTACATTCTAGACAGATGCTGTCCACATGTTCTGATCCTGCCCTCTTTCATCTTCAGTTCTTTGTTCTTCCTATATCCAACTCATTTATAGACTCTCAGACTATTAGAGTCTGAGAAAGAGTATTTCATAGTCTGTTGTATTTTACAAATAAGTAAACTGAGATCCCCTAAAGTAGCTTGCCAAAATTTACACAGCAAAACATTGGTAGAATGGTGAATAAAGCCTGTCTCTTTCTCCTTCAATCTTTGACATCCCTCTCTTCCTTTCTTCAAGTCCCATCTCAAGTACCAACTCATCTGTGATGCTTTCTCTGACCCTTAGGTGACAAGGAGGCTTGGATTCCTCCTTTGTACCTCATTCTCCTTTGTATTATGATTTGTGTATATGCCTTCTCTGTTCCCTCCAATCCCCCAATTAGGATGTAAGACCCTTGAGAGCAGGTATGTGTGCATCTTTAGTTTCAGCCTGGGGAATTTTGCTAGGAGGCAATGTAGTACAGTGAAAAGAATGGTATCTCCGCGTCGAAAGGATCTGAGTTCCTATTCCACTTCTGATGCTTGCTATCTATGTGACTTTGGGTAAGTCACATAAACTCACTCAATATCAAGCAAGTCAAAACACTACCACTACCTTGACCTCCATCTCCCTTCAGATCCTCATAGAGACAGCTCAGGACCCTGAATCCAAGAGCCTTGGGAATAGCATTGCTTCCAGCCCAGTACTCTCAGCTATCATCCTGGGGAAGCAATACCTGTGGAGATGTAGTGCGGGCACTATAGTTACAGCTACTGAAGACCCAGCCAGTCAGTAAATATTTGTTAAGGGCCTACTATGTGCTTGGCACTGTGCTAAGCATTAGGGAGAAAAAAGAGTCAAAAGATAGTCCCTGCCTGCCTGCCCCCAAGGAGCTCACAATCTAATTGGAGAGATAAGTGAACAAATACTTACAAACAAGCTATATACAGGATAAATAGGAAATAATTAACAGAAGGAAGGCACTGGCATTAAGATGGGCTGGGAAAGGTTTCCCTTAGTTGAGACTTGAAGGAAGCCTGGGAAGCCAAAAGATGGAGATGAAGGGGGGGTGTACATTCCAGGCATGGGGGATGGTCAGAAAAAATGCCCGGACTCTAGAGATGGAATGTCTTGTTCCTGGAACAGCAAGGAAGCCAGTGTCAGTGGTTCAAAGGATGCATGGCAGGGATTAAGGTGTAAGATGATTACAAAGGCAGGGAGGGTGTGTGTGAAGTTAAGTTAAGAAGGGCTTTGAATGCCAAACCCAGAAAGGAAAGTTTTTGCCACCAAAGTCTTTGGCACTTTCAAATGGTTCATCATCAGAAACTGATATCATTTCATTTGTGAAAATGACATTAAAGAAGAGGCATTACCATCTGCTTTGCTGCTGCACCCTAAGGACCTTGGGACTTTTTCATCTAACCATGAACCGAAACCTTTCCTATGTGTTGTCTCCTGCATTAGAATGGGAGCTCCTTGAGAGAAGGGGCTGTTTTACTCTTCTATTTGTATTCTCAGCACTTAGCATAATGCTTTGTACATAATAAATGCTTAATGAATACTTTGTTCATTCATTTATTTATTCCTCATGTGTAAAATAGTAATATGATTTCTAATATTTATATAGTGCTTTAAAGTTACAAAGCATTTTACAAATATTATCTCATTTGATCCTCATAGTAATCCTGTGAGGTAGGAACCATTTTCATGCCCACTGTGGGGGGGAGGGGGAGACTTGAGTCTGAGAGAGGCTAAGTGACTTTCCCAGGGTGACACAGCTAATAAGTTTCTGATGTCACATTTGAATTCAGGTCTTCAGGTGGCACAGTGGATAGGGTGCTGGGTTTGGAATCAGGAAGACTCATCTTCCTGAGTTCAACTTAATAAATGTTTATTTGTTGAATTTGCTCCTTTGGGTAATATGTATATTGTATTCGTTGACTATGGTTTTTACAGAGCGGTTTTGTTATACATCCGATAAAGCCCTCCCAGGTTCCCAAGTATTAGCTGCTCCTTAAGAATAAGCAAGGCATACTGGGAAGAACTTTTTCCTTTTCGTGATAGAGAGTTAGTGTGTTATATTGGAAAACTCATTATTTGGGGGTTAGGAGGTCTGAATTTGAGTCCCAGATCTTCCACTTACTGTTCCAGCTGAGTGTGCCCAGGATTCAATCCTCAGTCTTAGTCTGTTCAACATTTCAATCAATACTTGCATGGATGACATGCTGGAAGGGATAGCTAACACATCACATGACAGAGTTGGAATCCCAAAAGATCTCAGTAGGCTAGAAAATAGGTCAAATCTAAAAAAGTGAAATTAAAAATATATTTCTAGCTTGTGTTTTTTCCCTCATTTTCATTTCCAAACATATTATCCCTTTCATACCTTTACCCAGAGAGCCAAACCTCATAACAGAGTTTAAAAAGGGAAGGAAAAAAAAGTAATTTAACAAAACTAATGAACGCATCAGCTGAGTCTGAGAGTCTATGCAGGGTTCTTCACTTGTGATTCTCTATCTCTACACTTTCTTGGTCATTTTAATTCCATAGCATTCAAGCATTTTTTTTTGGTTGTTCTTTTCATTTATATTGCTCTTCTAGTCATTATGTATATTACTATGCTGGTTTTGCTTATTTTACTTTTACATCAATTCATCTTAGTCTTCTGATTCTTCTTTGATTTCTTCATATTCATCATTTCTTCTCCTGCATAATATTCCATCATATTCATGTCCCGTTATTTGTTTAGCCATTATCTAATACTGATCAATGGGTATCCACTTTATTTCTAGTCCTTTGCTACTACAAAAAAGTGCTGCTATAAATATTTTGATGTTTGTGTGACCTCTCTGTCTTTGCCTTCTTTGGAGGCATATTCTTAGCAGGATACAGATGTTTTAGTTGCATCCTTAGCATTTCAAATTGCTTTCCAGAATGACTGGACTAAATTGTAGCTTTTCCAATAGTGCATTATTATGATTGTCTTTCCACAGTCTTTTTAGTATTAACCATTTTCATTTGTTTAATAAACAAACTTAATATATGTAAATACATTGTTTCCCACTTGGGTTAAAAAAATCAATTGTAGAATTATAGGATGGTGGGGGAGGTCTAGGCACCTCTATGGCACAAGCTCAATAGGAACCAAAAGTATAATGTAGCAGCTAAAAAAAATCTAAGAAACTTTTTCTGTCTTGAGAGGCATAATGCCCAGAATAATAACAGCCCAAATGTACATAGTATAATAAAGTTCACAAAGCAGATAATCTACATGACCTCATTGGACCCCCACCTCCCCAATAACCCTGTGAGGTAGGTACTAAGATCATCATTATCATCATTCATATCTACAAATGAGAAAACCAAGGCTGAGAAAGAAAAAGTAACTTGCTTAGGAGCACATAGCAAGTCAAGATCACCTAGTGCTCTATCTACCATGCCATACTGTTTCTTCTAAGGGAAGTGGTACTCTTCCTCTTCTAACCTCTGGTCCCAGTATATCTGGCGTGCTGTGGTCAGTATTAGGGGCTACACTTGATAAAAGGCATAGATAAACTGGACCATGCTCAGGAGAGGGTTCCCCGAATGGAGAGAGGACCGAAGACAGTGCCATATAAGGATTGGCTGAAGAAACTGGGAATGTCTAGCCTGGAGAAAAAAAGACCTGGTAGGGTCCAATGAGAGGCTTCAAGTAATTGGAGGATTGTTATATGGACAAGAGATTAGATATGTTCTGCTTGTTCTTAGAGGGTAGAACTAGGAATAATCATTTATACAATTTTAGATGTCAGACTGTAAATTGTAACTATAAAGGATAGATGAAAAAAGACACTACATCTAGAGAAAGAATTGATAAATAGAAGTATGTATAGAATAATTTTACATATATATCTATTTGTGTCTAATGGTAGTCATCTCAAAGGTGGGGGGGGAAGAAGAAAGGAAAAAAAAGAAATTTTACACAATAATTTTGTTGTATTTTTGAAAGGAATAGCAAGTTGTGCATAGATTTGCAGTTTAGCGTACAATCATCTTTTTTATTATACTATGTTATGGAAATGCTTGTTTTATTCCATAAATAATAAAAAAAAAAAGAAACAAGAGCCAGGCTGTCCTCAACCCCATTCTCTTTTCTTTGTAAGCCATTCTCTACCTCACTGGGAAATTGATAGTCCTAAAAACATTGATCTGACCATGTCACCCTCCACACTCAAAAATATTCAATAGCTCTCTATTGCCCTTATGATGAAGTACAGAAGTCCTCAGCCCTCCACAACCTGGTTCCTGCCCACCTTTCCAGTCTTATTTTATATTACTCTCTTACACACAACTGGCCTGCTGGTTGTTCACTGCACATGACATTTTACCTCCTACCTTCCACTTTTGCAAGAATGGCTCCTTGTGCTAATTTGTATTGTTTCCTCATTTTCATTTCCACATACTTCCCTTTCCTCCCTTTACCCAGTAAGTCATATCTTATAACAAAGAATAAAAAAGAAAGGAAAAAACAGGAGTATAGCAAAAGTAACCAATGAACTAGCAGAGTCTGACAATATTTGCAATTAGCAGACTGATGTGATTCCTTGTGTATAGATCTGCATCTTAATTATATTTGATAGGTTTATACTAGCATTTCCTCTCAAAATTATCATAATTTTGCTTCACATTTTTGGCAGGGGCAACATAGCATTGGAATTATTATTATTATTATTTTTTACTGTAAAAGGTGTTCAATATACATTATACAGATGAAGAACTTGAGACTGAGAGATTGTATTCCCCAGTGTCACATAGCTGGCAATTGAGGGAGGATTTTAATTTAGGTATTCCTGAATCCAAGTCCAGTATTCAGTCCACTAAACTGCCCAGCTTCCTGTATCCAGTTCCATCCATGTTTCAGTTTTTATTATATACAATTCAAGTTGTATTTTCTCCACAAATCCTTCCTTGATTACTGTAACCTTCTCTAATCATCAGTTTCTCTGAACTGTTAGTATGCTGAAAGTTTATAGTGTACATTTTAGCACGTGACTCCATACTCTTGAATTGTTGCTAAATGTCCTATGTTTCAGCCCTGTCTCCTTAATTAGACCATAAGCTCCTATCAATGGTGGGGATCCTGTGACCTTGAGGCCACATGTGGCCCTCTAGGTCCTCAAGTGTGGCCATTTGAATTGAAACTTCACAGAACAAATCCCCTAAGTACTCTCATAGTATCTAGCACAGCACTAAGCATAAGGTGGTATCCGGTAAATACTTCTTGATCAGCTTTTAGAATGTCAGAAAAGGATTTAACAATTAACTTACCTATGGGAACTCAGGGTAGCTAGGTGGTGCAGAGGATAGAGCACTGGGCCTGGAGGTCAGGAAGATTCATCTTCCTGATTTCAAATCTGTCCTCAGACACTTACTAGTTGTGTGCCCCTGGGTAAATCACTTAACCCTGTTTACCCATTTCCTCATTTATAAAACGAGAAGGAAATGGCAAACCACTCCAGTATCTTTGCCAAGGAAAATCTCAAATGGGGTCACAGTCAGAAATGACTGAATATCGACAACAAAAACGGAAACTCAACTAAACGTCATAATTTAGTATTGTTATTTATGTAGCCCTGAGCCCCATGAGTCCTTACATGATTCTGGGATTCCTTTATTACTTCCTAGGTTTGTTGTGTTGTTTTGGGTCATCAGCTTATCAAAACTTTAACCTGAGTCCCCACTAATGTCATACCTATGCCAGATCATACAAATAAGATACAAATGAAAGAAGCAAAAGGCATTTAATGGAGATAGAATAGCTAGATCATAGGATCATAGCTCTACAGCTGGGTGATTTTGAAGGTCGTTTAATTCAACTCCCTCATTTAAACATGAGGAAGCTGAGGTTCACAGAGATTAAGTGACTCATCCGAAGGTACCCTGGTACTAAGAGGCGGAGCTGGGATTCCAGCTTGGGTCCTGAGACTCCACGTTGAGAACCCTGTCCAGTCTGCCCAGATTGAATCAGAAAGTAGATAGTCTCAGTAAGGGATGAAATTTTCCACCTCCGAGGGAGTGATAGTCACATGTGTCTTTAATTCCTTTCTTCATCATGGGAGCATTACAAAGTCAGTTCAGACTCATGGCACAGGTGGTAAAGTTTAGGGTATGATACCCTTTCTCTTGAGTTTTTATCTTTTTCGCTAGTCTCAGAGAGGCAGGCTAGAGTACTAACATCTCAGGGCTAGCTAACAAATGTTGATTGTAGTAAGGGGCATGCAGGCAAATATTCAACAATTGACTTGCTAAAAAAATAGTACACATAACACACTTTTATGTTTAATCTGCATTATTAACATTTTCCCCATCACTTTCTTAAGTTTAGACAATCAGCAAAACAGTAAATCAAGCCTTGATTTGTAGCATTTCCCAGTTTCTGAGGTATGTATCTTCACACTGAAAATTTAACTATCCATTGTCTTGGGCTGGCATGAGCTAGTTCTGGCCTACCCTACATTGTATCTCTGGAATCATCAAACCATGACCAGGCCTTGTGACAAGGCTCCTTTTGCGTACCCTGTGGCTCTCCAGCCTCGTTGTTAGCTTCTCCTATCCATTTGTACATCTCTCGTGTTGCTCGGGTCTGGTCTCTCCATGGGGTTACTCTCTTCCAGGTTTTCACCATCTGTTTGTAAGTCACTGCCAGATGTGATAACTCTGCCTGCTTTTATTTCTCACAAGGCAGTTTTTTTGACTCCATGTGTCTGCTACCTTCTTCCCAGTCTATGCCACACTGAGGGAATCCCCCTTTCATGCACAAGGCAACCTGAAAGTCTTTTGACCTAGAGCCTTCTCCAATGAGTTCTACCTATGTCACACCTGTGGGCTGCATTGGAGAGCATCTTTTAAAAGGCAGAGGCAATCTAAACTTATATTACATTAAGTATTTTCTAAGAGTTCACCCTTTGTAGACACATAGATGCTTTGGGCAAATCTGAATCACTAAGTCTTTTGTAGACAAGCCTGTGTCCCTTATTGATCAGATGTATATAGATTAGTTCATTAAACCCAGGAACACAATCATTGAGGGGCAGTCTGGGAAGTTTGAAGGAAATTATTGTATCTCTGTGAGCGTAACAATATCCCATGATCACAATCTATTTTTTTCTCTGTTCAAGCATCTGTCCCTTGGTCTCACTTCTCTTAACCCCCTTCATCCCTCTGTGTTTTCTCATTTCTTGACTTCTATTCTAGCTTTCTTGTCTTCCCTACACAATTTGACTATATTTAACTCATTACACAATGTATTATCCTTCACCCTTGAAATTTTTGCTTACTTGTCCTGAATGCTTCCTCTAATCCCTACAGCGACTGGAAATGAATTCCACCATTCATGCCCTGCCATTCTTCAATCTTGGGTCACTCTCATCATCCATCTTTTCTACTCTTAAATTGCTGAAAGCTGATGACTGAATTTACTGCAAATTCATGTGATCTATGTTCAAATTGGTCATACTGCTGCATGACAATCTTTTTATCTGACTCTGATGGTCTCTATCCCACTTTCCACAGTAGCTATTCTACACCAAATAAAATTTGTGTAATCGAATTTCCTTTGTCACTTTGGACAAGTCACTTTCTGTCTCTGGGCCTCAGTTTCCTTAACATACATAATGAGTTGATTAGACCAGAGAAGATTTGAAGATTCCTTTCAGCTCCAACCTCCTACGTTCTTTTATTCTAAGGTTCCTGCCAGCTCTGATATTCTGTATTTCGAAATTTTGAGATGTATTGGATTTAGATGACTGCCAGTAACTTTATGGGCCTTGTTACACCCAAGAGATGGCATAGACTGAGAAGACAGATTTCAGATGGTTTAGATATGTCTATGAATGACAAGGTTCATAAGTGGTTATAGCAGCTATTCCAAACATCTTCTTAAGCATTCCAACATGATCTCTCCTCTCTGTCTAGCAGATGACTTCACCTTCTATTTTATGGAGAAAATTGAGATCACTTATCTTGAGAATAGCATGATAAATGGAAGGGACCATAGAGGCCGCCTACTCTTACACAAACCTAAACAGTATTCTTGGAAAATGATCACCCAGTCTGTGCTCGAAGACCTCTAGCAACGATTCCTGTCCATGGATGGATGAGGACTGGGTCCTGGAATCAGTTCTAGTGCTACCCCTGCAGTCTGATATTAACCTTTGTGGGACTGGGGACTTCATAATAATCAAGCCTTGGCATATACACATTCAATTTAATTCAATTCAACAAATGTTTATTAAGTACTTGCTGAGCATTGTGCCAGACTCTGGGGACACAAATAAAATGAAAGAATAAGATCATCACTACCCTCATGAATCCTACACTCTGCTCTACCTCTACCTGATCACTCTGCTGGGACCTACCCAAGCACTGGGCAGGGATCTAGCTGACTGGCATAGCTCCATGTCCCTAGCAATCTCCACCTGTGTAAAGAGAACACTAGAGGAGAAGCCCCCATTCTGGGTGTGAGCAAAGTGTGGCTGCTACACATTCTTCACATTTGTCTTTCACATTTTTTATCTTCCTTCAGTGCTTAGCTTAAGGGCTGCTTTCTTCATGTATCTTTCCTCCATCTACCTCCCTCTCTCTCCCTTGATCCAGCTCAAAAGGTTTTATTCCATTTTAAATATTCCTGAAACATTTTTTCTGATCCCACCTTTGCCCCAGTCTCTCTCTCCTTTTTTTTTTTTGTTGAAACTTCTCTGTGACCTTTCAAATCCTTTGCAATAGAATATAAACTCCTTGAAGACAGGACTGCTTCTTCTTAGTCACCAGTGCCAAACTTAATGCCTTGAAAATAGTAGGTAATTAATAAATATTTGTTTAATAGAACTCATGTGACCTTGAACAAGTCTTTTTCTGTCTCTGGGCCTCATTTTCTTCAAGGTGTGAAATCAGTGTATAGGGTTAGAGATGATCTGAAAGATTCCTCCCAGCTCCAACATTCTATATTCTGTGATTCCAGTGCCCCTGCCTGCTCTGAATTCTGTATTTCATGGTTCTGAGAAAATATTTAGATTACTGTCAGCAACATTATGGAACCTGTTATCCCCAAGAGATGGCATAGACCAAGAAGATAAATTTAAAATGGTTTTGATACAGCCATGGGTGACAAATCCACAAGTGAAGTGATATTCAGGAATGTTGTAGCTCACATTCCTATCTCCTGAATTTGATGTCGTGGAGGGCACCACATTCTCCTGCAAGTTATCCAGAATGCCAGGTTAGATAGATCCATTGTGCCATGTAGAACCACAGAATATTAGTTATGAAAAGGGTCTTTGCAGGCCAGGTCTGACTTAGTTCAATATTGAAACAAAATAAAAAGCTCATAGAATATTTGACAGTTAACAAAATGAGATTTATTTAGCCATGGGGGATGAGAAGAGCATTTAATAAGAATATTCAGCTAGGACATTGGGTTGATTTGGCTGAACTCTGCTCCTCTGACTGTGCTGCCCACAGAGGGCCAAACCATCATGGGCCAACTGGAGCTCCTTCTCATACTCTGGCAATCAGGAAGTCATTCCAACAGCCTGAGCCCTAATCCTCTGAGTCAATTAAATCTCAGTGAAGTTTCAAAACATTTTAAGGAAAAACTAGAATAACCTGCATGGGGTAGGGCTATTGCTCCCATCATAGTCCTTAGGTCCATAGAAACTCCATACAGAAACTGAAAAGGGAAGGGATTTCCTCGAACTCACACAACAAGTTGATGTTTTTAAAGTTAAGATTAGGGCTTAGTGTCCTTTCCTTTGCATCGTGCTGGCTTTTAAATTTAAGATTGAGAAACTTATTTCTAGCTTCCATAATCTAATAGCTAGTTCTTCTTTAGTGCACTCGCTACCTCCTAAAAATCTTGTAGAAATTCCAGGATTTAATTTTCTTAATATTAAATATATGATATATATGATAATATGATTATATGTATATATCATATAAACCAATACCAAATTGATTTGAATATAGGCACACCCTTAAAATGAGACCTTTTTTTGAAAGGGAAAAACCAAACTCTCTCTTTGTCTCAGTCTCTGTCTCTCTCCATTTCTCTCTCCCCTTTTCTCTCTTTCTCTGTCTATTCACAAATACATATACACATATACACAAACGAATATTTATATATGCATATACAATGCAATACATATATACATATATACACAAATGTATACATACAAACATAAGCACACACACATATAAAACATAACACCAATTATAGGCTATAATCAGTCTGTATACAAACCAGATATTGGAGGAAGTGTAGCCTATATTCAGACCAATATGATATTTTTATTCAGCTAACATGGATAAAAATGATTAATTCCAATCCCTTGAAATAAATATAATAATAAATCAATCAAAATACATTTATTAAGCACCTATAATGTGCCAGTTACTGTAGTAAGCACTGGAGTAATAAGAGGTAGTGGAAATGACTGGCCAACAAGGGCAAAAAATCCCCCCCACCAAAGATCTACTGATATTTAGAATATATGTTTGATGTTTCTTTTTTTTTTTTCCTTTTCGTGGGATGTTAAAACTGAAAGAGACTATAGAGATCCCCTAATTCAGCTCTGTTTGATAGTTGAGGAAACTGAGGCCCAGATTGGAGATGAATTGGGACTTGAATTCACTCTCAGACTCATAGACTGTTAGAACTGAAAAGAACCTTAGAGATCATTTCTAGTCAAATCTTCTCATTTTAGAAATGGAGAAATGCAGGTGAAGTGATTTGTCCAAGGCCATAAAGTTGGTAAATGTCAGAGCTGGGGCTCAAAACCAGGTCTCTTGATATTTGGCTGGGTGTTCTTTTCTCCTACATTGCTCAAGCCTCCATGTTCTAACCTAGCCCATGGGAAGTAGCAAAGTATCACTGGAAGGAAGAAATGGAATAGACCAAACAGGGAATTGATATGATTCTTCCTTCATCATCTGAAGATGGACCCGATATGATTCTTCCTTCATCATCTGAAGGACAGCTGTAAGGATGGCATGCTTCAGCCATAAAACAATCTGCCACTTCCTTGAATCAAAACGTAGCTGTGGGGATAAATCACATTGATAAAAGGCTTATTTCCAAGCCAGTTAGGGAACACATTGCATTCCTGAAGGCTGCATCAGTCTCTGGGGATAGCAAAGATGGAGTTGCTCTGCCCTTTGGCACCATCTCAATTTTGTTGCTTAAGTGCCAGGAAAAGCACTTAGTTTTAGGACATATAACTCTGAATTCAAAGTAATTGTAATTAGCTCTCATTTATATTGAATGTTATTGTTTATGAATAGCTTTCCTCAAAAGCGTATTGTAAGGTTAGTAGTGCAGATAACATCTTGGATAAAATGAAATGACTTGCCCGTGGTCACCTGTGGAGTGTTGAGCCTAGGTCTACTGGTAACAGTCAAATACCCTCTCTGATTCATCTTTCCTGTAGCTGGCAAAGTGATATTCCTAAAGTAGTCTGACCATTTTACTACCCTTACTCAATAAATATCAGTGGCTCCCTATTGCCACCAGCATCAAATACAAGTTCCTTTGTTGAGAGTTCTCAACCTGGCTCCAACTCACATTTCTGGACTTATTATATATTAATCCCTTCAGGCATTCTTAAATAGTCAAATGGGCCTTCTTGCCATTTCTCACACATGATACTCCCTATTCCCTCTCAGTGCCTTCACACAGATTTTCCCCCATGCCTGGAATGCCCTCCCTCTTAACATCCACCTCTTAGAATTCCTAGTTACTTTTTAAGAAAAATTTCCCTCCATTTTCTTCAAAGCTCAGCTCAAATGCCACATCCAATATGAGGCCTTTCTGGATCTTGCCAAATGCTAATACCTCCCCCCAAATTACCATGTATTTACTTTGCACGTCCTTTTTTTGATATATACTTTAATGTTTTGATGTTATCTGTCATTATAGAATGTAAGCACATTGAGGGCTGGGACTATTTCCTTTATGTATTTGTATCACCAGTCCTTGTCCCCTAGAAGGTTCTTAATAAAAACTTGCCTATTTGAGTGACCCTCACTCAATTAATGAGGTGTAGTGAAAAGATCACTGAGTTTAAATGAAAGCTGACTGATACTTTCCCACTGTGTAACTGAGGACAAGATTCTTTGTCTCTTTGATCCTCACTTTCCTCATCTGTTAAATGGGGATCATAATAATTGTGATATCTACCACATGAGGTAAGTGCTTTTAAGCCTTAAAACACTATAGAAGTGGAAACTCATTATAATGAGCTGCCTCTCTGTGTGCAGAAACCATGGAAAAGCAATAATTTAATTCAGGTCATGAAAAACTTCTTCGAGGAAGTGTCTCCTCTTTTCCTTCTGGGCACACATGTGGACAAAAGAAATTTGTAGCATCTGGTAAATTATCAAGTGACTCTCCTGCCTCTTTCCAGATGTGGTTTGGGCACCTTCTGGACACCTGCCCAGATGTCCAGATGGTGAGAGAAACAAAATTTGGATGTTAATTTCTTCAACTATCTCATTTCGTATTCTGTAGTGATGCTTTACCACTTATCTGGATGTTTACCAGTTTAATCCTAATTCTGGATTAATTCGAGACTTTCTTGATTCATCTCAGAATTTGTGAGGGGCCAGAGAGACTTAGGAATACTAGAAATATACTTTTTTCACCTTGGTAGGTGCTGCATTCTAGCTGAATTACTAGCTAAATGCATGTAAAGACAGTCACTGCAAACAAAGGAAGAATATTGTTCAGTTGTATCTGACTCTTTGTGACCCCATTTGGGGTTTTCTTGGCAAAGACACTGCAGTGGTTTGTCATTTCCCTCTTCAGATCATTTTACAGCCAAGGAAACTGAGGCCAACAGGGTTAAGTGACAAGACTCAGGAAAATGAGTCTTTCTGACTCAAGGCCCAGCTTTGCCACTTAACTACCCTAAGGAAGAATATACATTTAAAATAATGCTCCTAGGTTCCCCCACTCTTGCTTTTTGTTGAGAAGACAAATCCACCCAGATATTATAATCTGTAATTGATTGTACTATTTAAATTAGCTTAGGATCCACAGTGGTTCAAAAACAGTTCTTTTTCATCAAGCAACATCAGAGAGTTACTGGCTTTGGACAGAGTTGGTTCCAAGTACTGATGAGTTATCTTCAAAGATGATTTGCTGCCTGTCAGCATTAGCTCTTTTCCTTCCCACTCTCATCAGTTATGGTCATGATCTAAGAGTCTTTCCTAAGTGCCTTCTTATGTGAGATTGTCCCATTAGTCCTGTGTCACTCATTTAGACAGATACTATACTTTGGTGATGTTTTCATATTCATTAGGACACATATCTTATTTACCTTTGCACTGTGAATCATTGGGACAGCTAGGTGGCACAGTGGATAGAGCACTGGCTCTGGAATCAGGAGGACCTGAGTTCAAATCTAGCCTCAGACACATAACACTCACTAGCTGTCACCCTGGGCAAGTCACTTAACCCCAATTGCCTCACCAAAAAAAAAAATCAATTGTGAATCATTCTTTGCACATGGTTTTACATATATTGGGTAGACACCCAATCAATATCTGTTGGATTTATAGACATTTAGAACTGGAAGAAATCTTTGTTGTTTTGTTGTTCAGTCATTCAGTCATGTGTGACTGCATGTGACCCAATGGACAAAGTCCATGGAGTTTTCTTGGCAGAGATACTGGAGTGGTTTGCTATTTCCTTTTCCATTGTGTCCTCATTTTTACAGATGAGGAACTGAGGCAAATAGGGGTTAAGTGACTTGCCCAGGGTCACATAACTAGTCAGTTTCTAAGGCTGGATTTGAACTCAGATCTTGATTCTAGGCCCCATGCTCTATCCCCTACACCACCATCTTAATGATGATTTAATTCAACTTTTTAATTTTACAGAAAAGGAAACTGAGGACAAATAAAGGCCCAAGTTCACAGTCAGTTAGTGATGGACCTAGGATTAGAATTAGGTCCTTTGATTCTCAGTCCAGAACTTTTTTCTTGATCTTCAATGTTTTCGATAACAAACATTTATTAAACACCAAAAAAACTACTCCTCTAATGTGTCATCATAGCTTAAAAGTAACCTAGGGTTTCTGAAGGCTTTGCCAGTCAAATGAAAACTTGCTTATATTCTGCCAAGCTAGGAAGGCTTTGTCTATGCTTCTGGCAACAGACTTAGTGAGCTGTCTGAAATCCAGGGTGGTTCCATATGAAGATACTTAAGCACAGAAGGCTGGTCACTAGGTGAAGAATTCCTTGGAAAGAATGAAACTCAGGAAAATATATTAAAAAAATACAAAATGGACTTCAGTCTTATAGACATTTCCATTTCTTCAGAATTGATCTCAGAGTAACAGAACAAAGAAGCAGAGGATGCTAAGAACTACATGGTCTCATACCACATAGAAACATTAATTTAATTGCTGGTGCTCTAAATGTGAGAGCATTGTCAAAATAACCAGTGAATTGACATACTGCTGGAGGAAACAAAACACATCCATCTTTGTATTCTCCATACAAATGGCATCAGAAGAAGTAAGGAAGCTTTGGCTAAAAAGAAGGATTAACTCATGGGCTCTTAGATAAATGAATAAAGAAATTGACAGTTTTGATTTCATCCTCTAACCAAAGGCAACAAGAAATAGTTTAATTGGACCATTTGTCATCTCACCTTGCTTCACCTATGATGACAGTCAACAAAATGACTACCATGAAGTTAATTGCAGCAGGGTTGGGAAATGAAAGAGACCAAACGCTTGTAGACTATTTGCAGTCATAGAATCACAGAATTTTAGAGATGAAAGAGACCTCAGAAGTCTTCTAGTACATTCTTTGACACTATTGAGTACATTCTCCTCCTGCCTATACTTTCCTTTTTGAGCATTAATGGTACTCTTCCAGCTCCTTTCTGACTTGTATGATCACTCATCAGTTTCCTTTTCCAGTTCTTCATCCATGTCATGCATGCAAGGGTCATCCAAGGCTCTACCCTGGATCCTCTTCGCCTTTCTGTCTATACTGTCTTATTGGTGATATCATCAGTCTCCATGAGTTCAGTCTCTATGGAGATAATTCCCACATCTGTCCAGTCCTAGTCTCTCTCTCTTTTTTAAATAGTATTTTATTTTTTTGAATTACATATAAAGACAAATTTTTACATTCTTTTTAAAATATTTTAAGTTTCAAATTTTCTCCCTCCCTCTTTCACCTCCCCCTTCCCTAAGATGGCAAGCAATTTGATATAGGTTATATATGTGTAATCATGCAAAACATATTTCCATATTAGTCATCTTGTGAAAGAAAAAACAGACCAAGAGAAAAAAAACATGAAAAAAATAAAGAAAGTGAAAATAGTATGCTTTGATCTGCATTCAGATTCCATCAGTTCTTTCTCTGTAGGTAGATAGCATTTTTTTTTATCATGAGTCCTTGGGAATTGTCATGGATCATTCTCTTGCTAAGAATAGCTAAGTCATTCATAGTTGATCATTATGCAATATTGCTGTTACTGTGTGCAATGTTCTACTGGTTCTACTCACTTCACTTTGCATCAGTTCGTGTCTTACTAGCTTTTTCTGAAATTCGCCTGCTCACCATTTAATATTCCCTTACATTCATATACCACAACTTGTTTAGCCATTCCCCAATTGATGGGCATTCTCTCAATATCTAATTTTTTTTCTTTATTTCTTTTTCTTAAAATAATTTATTTCTTTTTAGTTTTCAACATTCATTTATGTAAGATTTTCAGTTTTAAATTTTCTCCCCCTCCGTCTCCTCCCACCTTCCCAAGAAGGCATGTAACCTGATATAGGCTCTACTTATACATTCATATTAAGCATATTTTCATATTAGTCATGATGCACAGAAGAATTAGAACTAATGAGAGGAACCATGAGAAAGAAGAAATAAAACAAAACAACAAAAGAAAAGGAGAGCAAATAGTATGCTTTGATCTGCATTCTGACTCCATGGTCCTTTTTTGGGATATGGATAGCATTTTCCATTATGAGTCTTTCGGAGTTGTCTTAGATCCTTGCATTGCTTAGAAGAGCTAAGTCTATCAAAGTCAGTCATCGCACAATGTGGCTGTTACTGTGTACAATGTTCTCCTGATTCTGCTCATTTCACTCAGCATCAGTTCATATAAGTCTTTCAAGGTTTTTCTGAAGTCTGCGTGCTCATCATTTCTTACAGCACAATAGTATTCCATTACATTCATATACCACAACTTGTTTAGCCATTCCCCAATTGATGGGCATCCCCTCAATTTCCAATTCTTTGCCACCACAAAAAGACCTACTAGAAATATTTTTGTACATATATGTTCTTTTCCCATTTTTATGATCTCTTTTGGATACAGACCTAGAAGTGGTATTGCTGGGTCAAAGGGTATGCAGAATTTTATAGCCCTTTGGGCATAGTTCCAAATTGCTCTTCAGAATGGCTGGATCAATTCACAACTCCACCAACAATGCATTAGTGTTCCAATTTTCCCACATCTTCTCCAACATTTATCATGTTCCTGTTTTGTCATGTTAGCCATTCTGATAGATGTGATGTGGTATCTCAGAGTCATTTTGATTTTCATTTCTCTAATCAATGGTGATTTAGCCAATTTTTTTCCTACCACAAAGGAGCTGTTATAAATATTTTTGTACTAATAGGTCCTTTTCCCTCTTTTTTGATCTCTTTGGGATTCAGACCTACTCTCTTTCTTGAAATCCAATCCCACATTGCTAACTACCTTTTGGACATCTTGAACTGGATGTCTTGTAGGCATCTTAAATTCAGTACACTCAAAACTGAACTCATCTTTACCCTTACATGCCTCTTCTTAATTTCCTGATGACTACTAAGGCCACTGCAACCCTCCCATTCACTTACATTTGCAACTTTGGTATCATCTTTGACTCCTTGCTCTCATTCACCCCACATATTCAATCTGTGGCTAGAGCTGCCTTTATGGCATCTCTTGTGTATATCCTTTTCTCTATAATCAAACAGCCAACACCCTGGTTCAGGCCCTTATCATTCTTCTCCTGGACTCTTAGATAATTTTCTAATTGATCTTGTCTCAAAATTCTCCCCACTCCACTCTCTCCTCCCCTCACTTGCCAAAATGATTGTTCTGAAATATAGGCCTATGTCCTCCTCTCCACTCCCTACTCAATAAATTCCAGTGTATCCCTATTTCCTATAGCTTCAAATATAAAGCCCCCTGCTTGGCATTCAAACTTCTTCATAGCCTGGCCCTTCCCTACCTTTCCAGTCTTCTTATACTCTGTGACCCAGCAACACTGGCCTATATTTATTCCTTGATAAACAACTTTCCATCCTTTTCATTGGTTGTCTTCCATATGTAATGCTCTCCTTTCTCACCTCTTTCTCTTGGTATGACTGGCTTATTTCAAGTCTTAGCTTAAAAGCCCCCTTCTGCTGGAAGCCTTTCCTGGTTCCCCCAGCCTCTTGCATCTCTAGTTCTCCTATGAGATAACCTTCTGGCTTTTCTGTCTATATTTTATGTTCATAGGTGTCTACATCTTTTCTTCCCCATTTGAATATAAGCTCCTTGAGAGAAGGGACTGTTTTTTTTTTTACCTTTCTTTGTATTCTCAATGCTTAGCATTATGTGTAAATGCCATGTGTCTAGGGCCAAATCCCTTTATAGATTGGGGACATCATTCTGGTTGGATCAATAAGAGAACAATGCAATTGGAAGAATAGATGAATTAGCCTGGCACATAATACATGCTTAATAAATACTTTTTTGAATGAATTACTGACAAAATCTCTAACATAACATATTCAACAAGTAATTGTCTAGGGGCAGCTAGGTGGCGCAGTGGATAGGGCACCGGCCCTGGATTCAGGAGGACCTAAGTTCAAATCTAAGCCTCAGACACATAACACTCACTAGCTGTGTGACTCTGGACAAGTCACTTAACCCTATTGCCTAGCCAAAAAAACAAAACAAAACAAAAAAAACTGTGACCAAAGGCAGACCAAAGTCCCATTGGTTTTTTGGGCTGCCGCATCAACATAGTCTACTAAACCTCCTCATCTCTTTCCAGAACAACTGTTATCTAGCTACACTTGTGTATCAGAAATACCTTCTTTAGGAAGAAAGATGGAAGGCATACGACATGTTAAGCAATGAACAGATCCACAAAAAATGAAATTCTATATTTAACTTTTTATTATCTTTTGTTTTCATATAACCTTTATACACCAACATAGCCTTCTTATTACTTCCTTCCAGAAAGGTATCCCTTAAAACACAGAATAAAAAAAGAGGAAAAAATTCAGTAAAACTAATCAGACATCAAATAAGTATGGCATTATATGTAATGTTCTCTACCCATCATTCCACACCTCTGCAGAGAAGAGAGGAAGGCACACACTTATGTCTCTTCTTTGGGGCTAATTCATCTTCATTATTTCTTTCTTGATAGCTTCCCTTCCTCCTAGGTCTGACTCCCATTGAAGAATTTTAGCCATTGGCTCCTATTTCTCCTTTTCTTAACCATTTGAAATTTTCTCTTTTTAAATCTAGAGTTGCATGTCAAACCATACACTTGAGTTAAATTTTTAAGGGTTCAATACTCACCAAGTATTAATGGAATTTTAGAGTTTGGAGGGAGCTTAGTGACCATATAGTTCAGTTGCCTCCAAACCTTTTTTTTTATCATATACCCCATCAGTAAAAATTTTGAGCAAACATCCTAATATTTGTATATTTATTAGTAACAATAATAACTGACATTTATATAGTGCTTTAAGGTTCACAAAATGTTTTCATATTTTATTTCACTTGAACCTCACAACAACCCTGATAAGTGGGTGCTGTTATTCCTATTTTACATTTGAAGAAACCAAGGCTAAATCAGGTTAGGTAACCTGTCCTGGTTCACACAGCAGGTAAGTTTCTGAGACAGGATCTGAGTTTAGGACTTCCTGATACCAGGTTCAGCATTCTATAAACTTTATACCCAACCTAATAAAATTGTCTGACCTTGACACTCCCCTGCTCTAATGCTTTACTGAGGGGAAAAGAGAAAGAGCAATGGGAAGGCTCCCCCAGGGTGTCCCAGCATACCCACCAACACTTGGTGCATCCTTATGAGGAAGAGGCAGAACTGGGATTCGGACATAGTTCTTCTGATTTGAAATCCAATACTCTTTCCAATGCACAGTATGAGACAAAAGAAGGGGAGAAGTCTAAGAAAAGTTTAGGAGGAATTTAGAGATATAAAGTTTACTTTCACCTTTAGGGGTTTGGAAATTCTTCATGGAAGAGGTAAAAAGTAGAATTTATATAGCACTTTAAAGTTTGCAAAGCAAAATGCTATCTCATTTGACCTTCATTTAGTTGCCTGCAAACTCAATATGAAATGAGAGCTCCCAAGCAAATGCAGACTGCATTCTAGAAGTTTGTTGCCCAAGGCAAGGAAGGTTATAGTTACTTTCTCCTATGCCCTGGTGGTGATCAGGACACATTTGAAATATTGCATTAAAATCTGGGCCCCTTGTTTCAGTAAGAACGTCGATAAACCATCAATCTTGGCACACAAAGATCAGTTGAAGACACTGAAGAGGTTTAGAAGAGAAAACATGGAGGGATGTGATTACTTTCTTCAAGTTTGAAGGGTTATCATATAGAAGTGGAATTAGACTTGTTTTGTTTGATCAAACAGGGAAGAATCAGGAGCTGTAGAGAAAGATTAAGGGTGAACATAAGAAAACGCCTTCCTAATAATTAGAGATATCAAAAAAAAAAGCTTCTTTTGGATGTAGTGACTTTCTGTCAGTGAAGGTCTCCAATTGAGGCTGGAAAACAATTTATCATGAGATGCTGTAGAGCTGATTTCCCCCCCAGGTACTGTCTCCTTCCAAAACTGAGATTCCATGGGACCTTAGGAGTCATCTAGCTCAACCCTTTTATCTATCTATCTATCTATCTTTCTATCTATCTATCTATCTATCTATCTATCTATCTATCTATCTATCTATCTATCTATC
>NW_020947062.1:8616848-8696459 GCF_900497805.2 Vombatus ursinus | reverse complement strand
ATCTATCTATCTATCTATCTATCTATCTATCTATCTATCTATCTATCCATCCATCCATCTATGTATCTATGTATCTATCTATCTGTCTGGCTGTCTATCTATCCATACATTTCTATCTATTCATTCATTCATTCATTCATTCATTCATTCATTCATTCATTCATTCATTTATTTTAAAGACTAGACCACACTCATCTAACCCAGGCTGTAAATACAGGGGCTTTGAGCCTTAAGCAAACTTGTTGCTTCCTATTCCTAACAACTCACCAGACTGAAGCTGACCTTAGTGCAAATACCTGATCTACATATCTCTACTGCATCTCAAACCCCTGAGCTCAAGAGACCCACTAGCCTTAGTCTCCCTGGTAGCTGGGATCATAGACAGGTACCAACAACCCCAACCAAATCCCTTCATTTTTCAGTTGTTGTTACAAGGGCCCAGAGAGTGTAGATGTTTAAGCATAGTTAATGGTAGTAACAGGTAGCATTTATGTAATACTTTAAGATTTGAAATTGCTTTACAAATATTATCTCACTTAACCTTCACAATGTCCCTGGGCAGCAAGTGCTATTATTATACACATTTTACAGATGAGGAAACAGGCTGAGAGAGGATAAAGGACTTGCCCAGGTATATAAGTGACTGAAGCTGGATTTGAATTTAGGTCTTCCTGACTTCAGGTCCAGGATGCTATCAGATGTAGCATGTAAGCTCCTTGAGGGCAGGGACTGGTTTTTGGCCTCTTTTTGTATCCCCCAGACTAGCATCACTACCCTTGAGACATAAACTGTACCTCTTCTTCCTTGAAAATTAGAGTTCATGTGATTTTCATTTATCAAACGAGATAACAGATATTAAGAAAGAAGGGAACAAACATTTATTAAGTTCCTACTTCAGCACAGTGCCTGGCACATAGTAGGTGCTTACCAAACGTTGATTGATTGATTGACATTAAAATCTGTTTTTCCTGGTATGTAGCAGTGGTCTTATCAATGTAAAACTGTTTCTTAGTTTGAACCAAATCTTAGTGATAGACATAAACCAGTAATTTGTTAAGGTGGGTGAAATCTAGATTCTTTTAAGCCCCAGGGTTCTAGCAATGGCTTTTCAGTTATTTTTCTTGAAGGAAGGAAAACTAATGATTAGCACATAGGACTGCACTGTCATGTCTTGAGTTTCTGCCTCATGATTAACTAAAGAAAAATCATCCTTTTTCTTTGTGCCTTAGTTTATCCAGCCTTCAAATGGGCATGGTGGGGAGGTTGTCTTCCTTGCAATCCACAGAGTTCTACAGCTGTTTGTGGAAAAGCCAACATTTCTCTGACTGATGCTGTTTTCTTCAAAATGTCCTCAATGTGCTGGTGAGTCCCAGTTCTCTAGGACTTTGCCAATGCAATGCAATCTCTGTCTATGAAGGTGGAAAGACTTAGAAAAGAAACCATTTGTAGGTCTGTTCTTCATGGACTAGCCTCATACATGACGCTCCATCTTGAAGATACTGTTTCCCAGATCTTGAATGCTTTCATTCTGTCACTTTGCCTCCCTAGCTTCCTTCAAGTCTAAGCAAAAAACCTAAATTCTCCATAAATCCTTTCCTAGTTTCCATCCCCTAACCCCCACCCCAAACCACTACTTTCTTCCTCTATGAGAGCCCCTTCCATCTACTTGGTATATATTTGGACTGTAACTAGTTATTTCCATATTGTCTTCCTCATTACAATGTGAACTTCTTGAGGCCAGGGATCATTTTTCCCTTTATATCTCCTGACATTTAACATAATACCTGGAACATAGTAAATAAATGCTAATAAATGTTGATCATTTTTGTTAATAAATGTTTGCTGATTGACTAAGTGTTATCACATTTGGGATATAAAGAGTGCTTCTTCTTTGAAAATCAGAGTTTATGTGATCTCCTTTATCAAATGAGACAGTGGATTTTAAGGGGGAAGGAAGGAAGTATCTATTTAAATACCTACTTTTGGCAGGCCTCTATAAAGTGCTTTGTAAAAAGTCAAGGATTAATGAAATATCAACTGTGGCTACAATCAAAAGAACTCTGAATTCATTGATGTAGACCAGAGGTGGGGAACCTGCGGCCTTGAGGCCACACATGTGGCCCTCTAGGTCCTCAAGTACAGCCCTTTGACTGAATCCAAACTTCACAGAACAAATCCCTTTAAGGGATTTGTTCTATAAAACTAGGGCTCAATCAAAAGGCCGCACCCAAGGACCTAGAAGGCCACATGGGGCCTCAAGACCGCAGATTCCTCACCCCTGATGTAGACCCTTCCTACACTAAACAGATTGCGGTTCCTCCACACCTTAAGAGGTACATTTTTGGCGTTGTCATGATGTAATGACAAACAAAACAAACAAAAAAACTGTAAACACCCCTTTGTGACCAAAGTTCAGATGATGAGGAACTGTGATCCATAGTTTCATTACTTCTACAGAGAAGTTAACAAGTAACTTTCTTAAAGAAGAACTTTCAGAAAAGAAGAAAACATGCTATTTCTTTACTGAATCATTGAAACTTTTATCACATCAGATTTTGATACACAAAATATGGAAGAGATAGAGTGTCTTTGCAAATGATGGAAGATGACTTTTGTAGGCTTGGTGAAACTGGGGAATTTTTTGAAAAAAAAATCCTATCCTATCCTATCATTAATTCATTGGAAGGCAGACTCTGAAACCAGATTCAATGGTTTAAAGCTGACTCACTGTAACCAATGTTGAAGTCACTTTGGGGTCAATCTTCATGATGGAACATGAGATGTTGGGTATCATCAAATTCAGTTCTGTCCTGGATTGACCTTACCAAGCAGTTATATCAACATCTCAGACAACATTGAAATGTAGAGGCTGCGTAGTCAGCTTTGGGTGGGGATGCCGGTAGACCCTGTAGAGCACCTGCTTAGTAACTTGGAGAGTTTGACCTGAAATGCAAATTTGAGGTTAGAGTCTGGCCATTTCTTACCGAATATATGGCAAGAATGATCCTCCTGGGATATGTTGTTACACAATTTGTTTTTAGTAAATAAACTTAGAATGACCTTTGTTATAAATCCAATCTTCAAGATGAACGGTTGCTGGACCACTAGATGGGTCTCACATTGACATTGCTATGCACTCTTAGGATGACCTTTGGTGATTTTTTTTCCTCCTTAATACTTCAGCATAGAGACAGTTTTAAAGAGAAGTATTTAATTAGTTTTTCCTTTCTTTCCTCCTTCACATATTTCAGTGTGGAGACAGTTTTAAAGGTAAGTATTTAATTTTTCCCTTTTTCATGTACAGCCATGGTTTGCCATGACTATGTAGGATCTCCAGGAAGATATGGGGCAGCTACATGGCACTGTGGATAGAGTGCTGGACCTGGACTCAGGGAGACTCATTTTCCTGAGTTCAAATTCAGCTGCAGATACTTGCTAGTTGTGTGACCCTGGGCAAGTCACTTAACTCTGCCTCAGTTTCCTTTTCTGTAAAATGAGCTGGAGAAGGAAACGGCAAACCTCTCCAGTATCTTTGCCAAGAAAACCCCAAATGGGGTCACAAAGAGTCAGACATGACTGAAAAATGGCTAAACAACAAAAATCTTTCCTCCACATACCTGCCAGCGATTTTTCTTAAAGTATAGGTTTGATCATGTCATCCCCCTGCTCAATCAACTTTAGTTGCTTCCATCGTCTCCAGGATCAAATATAAAGCCCCCTTTTTCACATCTAAATTTCTTCAAAAGCTTTTTCCTGTCTTTTTAGTTTTCTTACACATTACTCCTCTCCTTGCATTCTAACCATCCATCATACTGGTCTATTTACCTCCCCCCTCTACCCCTACACTCCATCTCTTTGCCTTTGCACTGACTGTCCTTCACTCTTGGCATGCCTTCCCTTCTCACCTCTGCTTTTTGGGTTGCCTGGTTTCCTTTAAGGCTCAGCTCAGGGGCTATGTTCTACATAAAGACTTTTTTGATTCCCCCAGTTATTAGTGCTCTCCCTTTCAAAACTACCTTTTATTCATCTTGTAAATATTATGTATTATGTATGTTCATGTTGTCTTTTCCCTCAGAATGTAAGCTTCTTGAAGGCAAGGGATTTTTTTTTTGCCTTTTTTGTATCCTTGCACATAACACAGTACCTAGCTCATAGTAAATTTGATAAATGCCTGTTCATTGAAGAAGGAAAATAGCACTTACATAATGCTAAAGTTGACTTAAATGTAGGCTGTTGTCAATTCATTTAATTCAGCAAACATTTACTAAACACTAGTATTTACAGAGTACTATGCTATGTACTGGCTAACCAAAGATGGAACCTTATGCAGCCCCTGCCCTAAAATAGCTTGTAGTTTAATAGATAGGATAAGACAAGAATCAGTAGGCTGTAAGGTAGAATTAAAGAATAGGCAAAACCAAAGTTCTCTAAGACAATCTGATAGAGAGAGGGAGAAAGATCACTCAGCCATCAAAAGTTGGATGTGATCAGAGATGGCTTCACAGAGGAGGTTGTCTTGGAAAAACAGAAATATTTCAATTGTCAGAAAAGAGTAGGTAATGCATTCTAGGTGCATGTGGGCATTTTATGCATAGGGTGGAGTGAGGACAAGGCCACAACCGGGAAGAGTTTGGCTAGGATATTGACTGAATAAGGAGAAGTGAACCTGAAAAACCATATTTTTACCCAATTGTGCAGGGTCTGGAAGATTGGCCTAAGGCGTTTGCATTTTATCTTAAAAAGAAACCAGATTTTCCTATTAGAAGCTTAGGGGAATAGTTAGAAATAAATGATACGGGTAAGAAAAGCTAACACGAGGATGAAGAAATATGCAGACTTCATGAGTAATATTACAAGGAGAGGAAAGTGGAACAGCACCAAGAGTCACAATGACCTTATCATAGATTGACTGAATTCTTCTCACTCCACATCCTTTTGTCTTGGGGAACTGGAGACTTCCTTGAGTCATGGACATGTTGAATCAGCCGCTCAACAGAACACGGCGGCCTAGGTGGATAGAGAGGTTGCTAGTACCTGCCTCTCTCAGAAGTCAGTGACCATGTCAACCTTCTAGGCTGAGCGACAAGATTTCAGAAAACTTCCCCAGCAAGATTAGGATTACAGAACACTGTTCTCCTTTAAAGTGAAGCAGTACACATTGTTCTTGACATCTGAGAGGGACCAGAAAAAAATCTTGATTGAGGTGGCTCATTGGCACATTTCTAGGGACTCTGGTTTTGGAGAAATGCTTCAAGAATGTTAGCTGTGAGCCTCCTTTTTCCTCACCTCTGCAATGAGGGGATTGAGCTAAGTTTTTTTTTACAGATAGTCTACGTTCTGTCATTCCAAAGCTCATTCCTGCTCTAGAATTTTATTACTCTATGATTTCTGTATAAAACCATGAAAATGTTATGTGCAGTTTCTTTTTAAAACATAGATATTAAATTTAACATGGTAGTAACAAAATCTGTCTGTGGCACCTTCTGAACTTTTTGTTTTTTCATGTATTTTTATGTTATATTGATGCTCTTCTTTTTTTTGTGTGTTTCTATCACTTTTTAAGATTTAATTTTATTTTTCCAAATAATAAAAATCTACTTTCTCTTCCTCCCACCTCCCTCTCTTCATTGATAAAAAATCATTCTTTGATTCTAATAGAACTTTCAGCTATTCCACTTCTCTGTATACTTCTCTGATATTCTGTGGTCTTTTGATTTTAATACTCTTTCAGCTTTAATAGTCTGTGTTCTATGATTTAAGACCCCTCCCAACTCTAATATTCTGTCCTATGGTCTAAAGCGTCTCCAGTTCTGACATTCCACTTTCTTTGATCCTAAGGCAGGTTTCTCCCAGCTCTGACATTCTGAATTCTATGATTCCAAGCTTTCCAGCTCTGATAGTCTATGTCCTATGTAATAATGTTATAAGGCTCCTCTGAGCTCTGACATTCTGTGTTTTATGATTCTAATGCTCCTCATTCTATGATTCCATGATTCCAACTTCAGTTACTTTGGAGTTAGACATCACCCACCTCTCCCTTGACAAACACAATATGCTTGTCAAGCCCATGGGCCATGGGATCTGAAGCAGTCTTGGTTTCATGCCAAATTCTTTTCCAGCTCTGTCACTGTTTATGTTGTGGCTTTTGCAGGCATTCCATTGGTGGCATTGGGAGGTTGGCATGGGTCCTGGCATTAGCCTAAAACAAAGCCCCACTGGCCAACTTCATGTGGTTGAACATTGTTGGGTCTGTTCAGGTTTTGTGGCTCCTTTTCCCCCTCTAGCCCAGTGATCTCCAAACAAACAGCTGCTGACCCATTTGGTACGAGGAGTCCATTGGATCTGGTCATTCTTCCTCTGGACTAGAGACATTGAGCTAGGTTAGTCATGTTCTCTGCCCTGCTCAGGCCATATGTGGGGCAATGCATTCAGTTCAGGGTGTAACATTTCAGGGAGGACATTGAAAAGCTGGAATGTACCCAGGGGATGATGACCTCGGTGATGAGAAGTCTAAACAATATTCCATGTGAAGATTGATGGAAGGAACTGGTAAGGTTTGGTGTAAGACAGTGCTTTGGGCGACATGTTAGCTGTCATCAAATATTTGAAGAACTGCCCTGTGAAACAGGGATTAGACTTATTCTTCTTTGTCTCAGAGGGCAGAGATGGAAACAATAGATGGAAGGTGGAGAGAGACAGAATTTGGCTGAATATAAAGAAAAACTTCTTAATATGAGAATAAACCAAAAGGCTGATGCTGCAGTAAAGAGTGGGGCAGAGAGAGGAGGAGTATCCCTCCCAGGGAGCCATCTAATGACCTCTACACCATTGTGTCCAGGAGTTCAGTGGGAGGTTAGAGGGTCAGACAGGCAGATAGCAGAGACTCCTAAATGATAAAAACACCACAAACTTTATTGAAAAGGATTTATCAACATGAGCTCACTTCAGGATAGTGGTGTTGGGGGGAGGTGGGGAGAGAATGATGCTGCTGCTGACCAAGAGCTCCCTTGGTGTTAAAGTGCTATGCTTGGGGGAATTGGGCAATGTGAGAGCAAATGACTAGGGGCAAAGTACTCACATTTACATTGTACAATTTATTGTTGGCTCCCAGTTGGTCATGGGGAAAGTCAGAGATTTGTTCATCTGGAGACCACACCACTGCCAATTTTACGACACACCTCAATCAATTGCATTGAAAATGCATATGAATTCAACAAGCAGGCATAAAGTCAGAGTAGATACTCAAGTGATGGATGACCATCATGGAGTGACATATGGTTACATCTTGTCCATAATAGCTCCCTAAAAAAAGCAAGCTTCTCATGAGTGAAGGCATTCAAACAAAAGCTGGATGACCATTTATTGGGTGTTGGTCCTAGAGCCAGGAAGACTTGAGTTCAAATCCAAACTCAGACACTTACTGCCTCTGTGACTGTGGGCAAGTCATTTACCCAGTATGCTTCAGTTTCTTTATATGCCTCAGTTTCCTCATCTATACATATGTATATATTATATATATATATAATATGATACCTATATATATTATATATGTAATAATGATTCCTACCTCCCAGGGTCATTGTGAGCATCAAATGAGATAATAATTATAAAGTGCATTGCAAACTTTAAAGCTCTATATAAACGCTACCATCAGCATCAATCATCATCATCATCCTCTTCATTATCATTGGTTGACTAGTCTAGGCAGTAGCTGAATAAGAATCTCTTTATCATATTGTTTTCCAATGGGTTGTATTGGAGGCAACCTTCCCACTTGTAAAATAACTTCCCTTATAGTTCAAGTTCTGAGATTTCATCAGTGTGGAGTATAGTATAGTCACAGTGGTGTCAGACTCAAATAGAATAGAAACAATCCCTCCAGACTGCATATTGACTTAGAAAAGCACAAATGAACATTATCTATATTGTATTATGTTTTTCATCTATCTTAAATTAAACATTTCCCAATTACATTTTAATATGGTTTTTGTTGCCCACTGGGCTCTGAGTTCTACACCTCTGGTGCAATAGGATGCACGTTGAATTTTGAGTCAGTTCAGATAGCCTGGGTTCAATTTCTAGCTCTGCTCTTTATTATCTTTGTTATCTTAGGCAAGTCACTACTTCTCTGATGTTGTTACCTTGATCTAAAAAATAAAGTAGTTGGACTAGAAGACCCCCCTCCCCATCGAGGTCCCTTCCATTGCTAAAACTATGATTCTATGATGTATGTTGCAAATCCGTTCATGCTTGAGGGCATGCTTTCCTAAATCGCTGGGACCACAATAATTCATTTTCTGATAGCCAGCTCTCTGGGTATTAATCTCTCTGCACATAGGTAGGCTAGTCTCTGCACCTTTGCTACTCTCCACCCCACCCTCACCCCCCATGTACTCCCATCTCATCTCTGCCTCTTAGAATCCCTAGCTTTATTCAAAACTGAGCTCAAATGCCACCTTCTAGAGGTGGCCTTTTCTGATTTCCTCCTCCCCCAGTCTTTCCTGCTTTGTATTTTACTTTCTTTATAGTTTGTATACATTTTGCAAACACTTACTTCCATAGATAGAATATAAGCTCTCTCAGGGCAGGGACTGTTTTATCTTCAGCACCCGAACACAGTGTCTAGCATACAGTAGGTACTTAATAAATGCTCCTTGATTGATTGGTTGATCGGTTCTCAGAGCATTGGCAGAATCTGTTATGGGGCTGGCACATGGGCAGGTTCATATTTCAGAAAAACAAAACAGCTATCTCCCTCCCCAAAGTGTTTTGCACCGGCTCTTCAGGGGACAAACCACTTTGCAAACATGTATTCTAAGGCTATCATCCTGAATGGAGACACCAAAGCCCAGAGAGGCCAGCAAGTCGGCCAAGGTCACCCAGCAGTTATTCAGCAGGAAGGTCAGGATTTACAAAGAGGGTTGGTGGTGCTGTGTCCTGAACCTTCTGGACCAGGCCATGCTCTTGGCCGGAGGGGAAGAAGGAGGAGGAGAAGAAAGCAGAGGGGAGAGTGACTAACACATTCTACAAGGCATCATGGGACCACAGCTCCCTGACCCCTACCAAACGCAAATATTCATTACAGTGAAAGCGGACAGTAACCGCCAGGCAGGATACATATTTAGAGAACTAGGCACAAAACAGAGTTTATTTTTCTTATCTGATTCCCCCCCTTCTGGTGCAATCTGAGCACTGCTGAATGTTTGGCAGCCTCCTCTCCATAGTTGAGTTGTTTGTCATATTCTGGTGCTGATGACGCTGTTCTGATTTCTCTTTGGGGAGGAATTTACAGGCACATGTTGACCTAGCTTAATGGGAACAGTGAGCAACAGAGATTTTATGAACAGGGCCCATCACATACCACAGTGTGCAAAGGCTCCCATTTTTCTCTGGGCTGCAGCAGCATTTCCTCCTTGGGTAGTAATAAAAACTCCCAATTCTATGGCACTTTACAGGTTGTAAATGGAATTAGAAGTTCAGAGAAGGCAAATGAATCACCAAAGTTCCCACAAGTGTGTGAACCTAAACAATAAGCATTTCATATGAAGTGCCTACCATGTACAAGATACTCTTTTCATTCTACCACACTGCCTCCCATGATCACTCCTAGGTCTATGATTCAAGATTTGAAAATGGTAGATAATCTAGATGTTTGGATCTGTTTTTTTCTTTTAATAATTGCCCAAGAGGATTCAGATGATGGCTAATTTGTATAGTACTAGTATATAGTCATAAAATGTGTCCTGCTGTGATGATTGGAGAAGCCCCAGAACAATTTGGTGAATTACCTCAACAAAAGTGCCTCCCATGGAGGTGGATATACCCCCGGCTCCTCAGTTAAGAGAACATGAAGAGCTTGTCTGATTGGTTCCCGGTGACTGGGGCTGCCTCCAGGATGATTGGATGCTGAAAATCAGGGAGGTTGGATTCTCATGACAAGACCTACCCCTCCCTCATAGGTTGTAAGAGTGAACTTTATGTAATGAGGCTTGGTCCCTTTCCCCTTTTTCTTTTCCTATATTTTTGCTTCTCTGAATTACTAGTTCACAGTGAAACAAGAGGTGGTGGTAGGTAGAAAGGGTAGAGCATTTCTCCCTCCTCCCTACCCCAGGCAGAAAATGGAACTTGCAGGAGGAACACGGCCAGCCACCTGTACTTGCCTAGGCAAGCCAGAAAGGGTAGTTTCTGAATGTCTAATTACTGGCTGCCTACTCTCACCTTTCAAAGGATCAAATGAGATAACATTTGTGAAGCTCTTAGCATGGCGCCTGGCACTTAGTAGGTATTTAATGCATTCTTGTCACCTTCCCACCCCGCTTTGTTTCCTCTTGTGATCAAGGTCAGCAACTAATGATCTAAAGGTCAGGGTTATAGATGAAGTTGGCTGGTTCAAATTGTGATAATAACTGTGATAATACCATTCTTTACAGGGTTGTTTTGAGGATCAGATAAGGCAATGTAGTTACAGTGCTTTACAAATCTTGAAATTCTAAATAAATTACATTATTTTATCATTATTTATTAATTCAACAAATATTTAGAAGTATATATGTTTTATCTTTCCTACTAGACTGTTTGCTCCCAGGTTAGGATCAAGAACAGTAAATTTAGAATCAAATCTTGACTCTGTCATTTATCTGTGTGACAATGGATAAATCCCTTCACCTCTCTAGGCCTCAGTTTCCTCACCTGTTAAAGTGGTGGACTAGATGACCTTTAGGATTCTTTTTAACTTTAGATCTACGATTCTTTGTCTGGAGACTTCCTATTTACTTTACAATCTACACAGTACGGTGCCCATAATTGATATTTAATAAGTATTGGTTATGCTTCATCATGTTATGGTTCTATGATATCACACCAGAGATTCAGTTCTGTTACACAGTTAGTGGAGTACCGACACACAAAGTCTAACAGAGAAAGTCCCACAACTGTCCACATTTCTTTCTTTCTTTTTTTTCTTTTTCTTTTTTTTTTAACTTTTTTTTTGGTGAGGCAATTGAGGTTAAGTGACTTGCCCAGGGTCACACAGCTAATAAGCGTTAAGTGTCTAAAGCCGGATTTGAACTCTGGTTTTCCTGATTCCAAGGCCGGAGCTCTATCCACTGCGCCACCTAGCTGCCCCAACTGTCCACATTTCTAAAACCAGTCATCCAGGGTGTACTACTCAAGATCCTCCATAATTGGCAAAGACTTGGAAATTGAGGGAATCCTGATCAGTTGGGGAATGGCTAAACAAGTTGTGGTATATGAATGTAATGGAATACTATTGTTATATAAGAAATGATGAGCAGGCAGATTTCAGAAAAACCTGGAAAGACTTATATGAATTGATGCTGAGTGAAGTGAGCAGAACCAGGAGAACATTGCACACAGCAACAGCAACATTGTGCAATGATTAATTATGATAGATTTAGCTCTTCTCAGCAACACAATGATTCAAGACAATTCCAAAAGACTTGTGATGGAAAATGCTAACCGCTTCCAGAGAAAGAACTATGGAGTCTTAATGCCGATTGAAGCATACTATTTTCACTTTTTTTTTTGTTTCTTGTGGTTTTCCCCTTTTGTTCTGATTCTTCTTTCACAACATGACTAACATGGAAATATGTTTAACGTGATTGTACATACATAACCTATATCAAATTGCTTGCCATCTTGGGAAGGGAAGGAGAGGGAGTGAGTGAGAAAGATTTGGAACTCAAAATTTTACAAAAATGAATGCTGAAAACTATCTTTACATGTAATTGGAAAAAAAATACTACTAAGGAAAAATAAAGATCCTCCACAATTGAGCCCCATATCCCCGCCCAGGCTTCTTGTGTTCTTCATCCTTTCTTCTATCTAAACTACTACTAATGGTTATGCAATCTAATTTAACCTTTTTAGCTTTCTCTCACCTATAGCCTTTTTTCCATGCCTAGAATATGCTCCTTTCAAGACCCAGCCCAGGTACCCCCTTCTTCCATGAAATCTCTAAGACTATTCCCTTAGCTGAAAGTATTTTCTCCTCTCTCAATTTTCCTAGTCAAGTTTGTCTGTATCTCTCCTTTGCCCCTATCACATTTTACCTGGCTCCATCCTTAATAACAGAATCAAAGAATATTAGGGCTAGAAGGAAACTCAGAACTTGAGAATTCATAGGATCATGGATGATTTAAAGCTTGAATAGACTTCAGAAGTCCAGAGCCATAAGTAGGACCTGTTGTGCCCAGGGCAAGAATCACAAAAGCATAGCTGGGATAAGAAGCAAAGAACTGTCACTTATTTGGGGTAGCAAAAATAGTGACTGTAGGATGATAAGCTGTTTCAGTGAATACAACCATGTGGACAGTGGTGATAGCAGAGCAAGGCAGAGTGGGTGAGAAACTTAACCTACACTGCATCCTGGCAACTTTCTATTTTAAATGACTCCTGCTAACTTGGTATTAAGCTTTGCAGTTTATATGCTACTGAAGGACTGTCATGGCTTCTAAATGTGGTGCCTTGGGTCAAAGCTGTAGTCACTTTGTCTAGTTATACCTCTTGTTTAACTTGCCTGTGAACAATACTTCTGATTGAGAAAATGGATCCATTATTTAAAATGAAATCCATTATTTAAATTGTCTCCATATCCTATCTATCCCCTGCCCCAATAAGATGTGAGCTCTTTGAGGGCAGAGAATATGTCATTTTCCAACTCTATGCCCTTGGGAATGAGCACAGTATCTTATATGAAGCTGGCTCTAAATTAATGTTTTTTTTAAATGAAATGGAATTGAATAAAGAAACATTCCACATAAGTATCTAGAAAACCTTTACTGATACTCCAGAGAAAAGAGTAATGCTCAAGTAAGAAGAGAGACAGATGTGCTTCTTAGTAAAAGGTAAATTTAGAAGATAAGCAGGCAAGAAACAGATGTTGTATTACAGGCTGTTATGTTTACAATGAATTTGCTCCCTGCAGACTTCTGTTAACCTTTGATTCTCATTCCAAAGCACTGTGTAAAGCTTTCTGTTCATTCCTCTGGGAGGGCAGAGTGGCTTTACATATGCTTTCCTTTGTGAACTGGGGAGAGAGTTTAGTGATCATTTCACATTGACTGGATATGAGCTTTCCCCTGATCTTCCTTTTGCTTGAATGAACTCTTTTCAGGAAAACTCTATTGTGACAGATGCTAAGGCATTTAATTCTTTGGCATTTGGGGAGAGGGGTATCAGTAGGGTGTTGTTCGCTTTTTTTTTCCTCCAGTGTGTTGAAATATGGAAAAAAATCTCTTACTGTAACACACTTCATTAATAGTGATGACACACTGGAACATTAGAAATTCCATATTGGGCCAAGAGTGGTGTTATTATTTTCATGCAACGTGAACATGCATTAAAATCCAAGGAGATGACCTTTGCAAGGGAATGGAAACTGTGTCATGTGAGGATTGATCTAAGGGACTGGGGATGGTTAGGTCAGACAAAAGAAGACTTATAGGGAACATGATTGATATCTTTAGGTATTTGAAGGACTATCTTGGGAAAAAAGGGTTAAATGTTCTCTGGTTGATCCCAGCCATCTGACCTAGGGCAGTGGGGGGAAGCTGGACAGGGCTTGATTTCATCTGGATGTAGGGAAAATTTACTTAACAAAAAATACTGTCCCCAAAGTGGAATGAGCTACTTCTAATGAGTTAACTATCCCTCACTGTTGGATTCACATAAGGACTGGATGGTATTGGGAATATTATAGAAAGGATCCTTGTTCAGATATGGTTAGGTCTAAATTATGGTTGAGGTCCCTTCAGTATCTGAGATTTTCTGATTCTCTGTTTTAAGAAAATCAATCCGACAGCACTGTGCAGAATATTTTTGGGCAAAGAGGGAACCATAATACATGGAAATGATTTGGGAGACTTTTATAAATAAGTCATGGCAGTGTGAGGCTGGAATAGTTGGGGGCATTTGGGGTGTAGAGGAAAGGGGCTGAATCCTAGAGATATTCTGGAGAAAGACTTGACAGTACTTGGTAACAGATTAGGTTCATTCAATACATCATTATTGATCAGTCACCTGGGAAAACTTTTTGGATCAATTATTTCTGATATGGCTCTGATACCCAAGCTATATAGAAAATGAATATTGATATATGAAACCAAAATCCATTCTCTATTGGATGAATGGTAAAATGATATGAATAAGTAGTTCTCAAAAGAGAAATTGGAACTATTAACAACCATAGGAAAGATTGATTCAAATCACTAATAATAAGACAAATTCAAAGCAAAACAATTCTGAATGTTTCATCTTATGTTCAGAAAATTGACAAAGACAGGAATAATAAATACTGAATGGATTGTAGTAAAACAGGTACACAAACTACTATTGGTGGAGCTATGAATTGGTCCAATCATTCTGAAAAGCAATTTGGAATTATTCAAAAAAAGTGACTGAAGTGTCCATCTCTTTTGATGAGAGATCCTACTGTTAGGCATGTACCCAAGGAAGTCCAGCCTAAAAAGTAAGGACTCATGTAAAACAAAAAAAATATTCATAGCTAAACTTTTCATTGTAAGAAACAAGTGGAAATAAAATAGATGCTTGTTAATTGAGTGGATGGTTAAACAAATTGAGGTATGTGAATATAATTGAATATTAATGCTCTATAAGTAATGATGAATATGAAGAATCATCAGAATATGAAGCATCAGAAGATTTCTATGAACAGATTAAAAGTGAAGTAAGCAGAACCAGTAAAACAATATATTTATTGTTCCCAACAACGTAAATGGAAAGAACAAGAGCAACAATGACAAAATAAAAACTGAAAGCTGTGAAATGATAATGATGATATTTGACCACACAGAAAATATATAGTAATGCATAAATGGGTGACTATATGTGTGGAACACTGCAAATAAACTCCGTCTTTGTTGATGTATTGGTTAGTTTTGCCGAAGTGTTTTTTTCTCCTCTTTCTTTTCTAGCCTTCATTATAAGGAATGATACTCTGGGTTGGAAAGAAAACATGGATAACTGACAAATGAAAGTGATGTGATACACATACACACATTCTCCCTCTCTCTCACACACACATATCAGTAAAAAAAAAATAGACCCTTTCAAAAGTAGAATAGGCTGTCTCAAAAGGTCATGGGTTCTCCTTTGCTAGAGATTCTCTAGTAGGGGCTGGATGACTGTCCTTCATGGATATTATACAGAGGATTACTTGATAGTTATAGGTTGAACTATGCCTCTGAGCTCCTTTACAGCCCCAAGTTGTGATTCTTTAATCTCTTTGCAGCTCTTTCTGACATCATTCTTACTAACAATTACAGGTGTTTCCAAAGTCTCTGTCCTTGGCATTTTGCTCTCTCTCTCTCTCTCTCTCTCTCTCTCTCTCTCTCTCTCTCTCTCTCTCTCACCACAGCGAACAAATACCTTCTTATGGCTTCATCCAGTATCTATAGCTCCTGTGTTTATTTCCATGTTTCCAACTGCTTATAGGAAAACTCTATTTAGATATTTCATCATCAACTCAAACTCAATATATTTCCTTAAACTGAACCCATGAAGTTTTCCTATAAGTACAGTTTCTTTCCTAAATGTTCCATTTCCATTACTAAAGCCATCAGTGTTCTAACCTAGAAGACTGACAAACTGTAGTCATCTTAGTCTTTCCCCTTTCAGTCAATCTGCATATGCCCTTATGAAAACAACTTTCAAAAACTGTATCTTCAGTCTCAAACTCTGTCCTGAGCTCCCATCTCACTTTGTTGCGTTCGGGCTCACCAATTTCTTCTGTCTTTAGGCAGGCTTTTACTGATATCATAATTCTTAGCCTTTTTATAAGGAGCATCAAGGTAAGATTTGAAGTTGTTCAAGACATTGTCTCTAATCACTGAGTTAAAAAAAATTTCAATTCAATTCAAACAACATGACTCCTGAATTTGGGAGTAATCAGAATGACTCCTAGGTAAAATTCCTAGAGTGGTGGGGAGATCTCCAACCATCTGGCTCTTTACAATTCTCTTCATTTTTCTTATCCAAGATGTTTGCTTCCTTGGTAACCTCTTCCTATTGCCATTAGTAAATTTCTGTTCCTGGGTTTGAGTGCCAGCTCTGAAAATTAATAGCTAGGTAAGCATGGACAAGTCACTTGGATGTTTTTGAGTCTCATTTTCCTCATCTGTAAAATATGGATGAAAATATTCGTACTACTTAGCTCATAGGAGATAGGGATAGTGATAGGGACTGCAACTATGGCTTCTTTGTTATAGGGAACTCCTGGGTAAGGAAACTCCCTCTGCCCTTCATGTTGGCATGTTCTCTGAAGCTGACAGAGAGCTGCCTAGCGTACAAAGAGGCTGAGTGGCTCTGGAATTGAATCCAGGTCTTTTTGGTTTTGAGGCTGGCTCTCTATCCACTGCTCCACACTGCTTCACAGTTTATCCTTAAAGCACTATGTAAACAATGATCTTGATGATACCTGGAGTTTATATAGAGCTACCTATGTGCCAGGCATTGTGATAAGTGCTTTACAAACATCATCTCATTGGATCCTTACGTCAATCCTGGGAGGTAGATACTATCATTATCCTCATTTTGTTTGGTCATTCCAGCCATGTCTGACCCTTTGTGACCCCATTTGGGGTTTTCTTGGCAAAGACACTGGAGTGGTTTGCCATTTCCTTGTCTAGCTCATTTTACAGATGAGTAAACTGAGGCAAACAGGGTTGAGTAACTTGCCCAGGGTCACACAGTTAGGAAGTATTTTAGGCTAGATTTTAACTCAGGTCTTCCTAACTCCAGAACCAGAGTTCTGTCCACTGCACTACCTAGCATTATTTATTACTTACTTATTATCATGATTATATTATAATTACTATCACCACCTCCGTCACTACTTGGCTAACCTTAAGCAAGTTGCTTACGCTCTTAGGGCCTCAGTTTTCTCATCTGTAAATTAAGGATTTTGGATTAGATAGCTTTTAAGCTTTCTTCCAGCCCCTAATTCTATATGATTCTATGATCCTCTTATCTGGAAGACTGATGATGAAACAGTCATGCTTCATCTCTGAGTAGACATGACTAATGTATGAATTATTTGTTGCAAGAGAGGGCTTTTGGTTTATGTGTATGAAGATATAAGTAGAATAGATGCTCAACAAACACTGTTGAATTTAATTTCAGCTTTTGGCTTTTATATTACCCACTGACACTAGATTCTAGTAGGAAAGCCCCACTTCTAATTTTAGATTGATATATAGAACTATGTATCTATAGATAGATATATTCAAATATTTCAATGCTTTGTAGGATCTGAGATTTCATCACCAAGGGCACTCCCTCCAGAGATGTGGATTGCAAACCATCTATGCCTTCTGATTCTGAGCAGCTCTTCTCCATGTCTACCTCAGACACTTACTAGTTGTGAGATCCTAGATAAATCAGTTCACTTGTCTGAACCTCTGTGTCCTTATCTGTAAAATGGATCCAATGGGCTCTAGGATCCCTTCCACCTCTAAATCCATGATGCTATGATCCTTCCATAAATCCTCCACAGAAGGGTATACCCCCTCTACATTGGTATTTTGGGTGGGAAGGTCATACAGTTAGTAAATAGCAAAGATGGGACTCAGTTTCAGGTCCTGTGGTGACTCTGAGTTCAGTGTTGAAAACTGCCAACTCCACTAGTTTATTTACTACAGATGGGCCCTCCTTCCATTTATATGCATCTTCTTTTCTGACATATTGGAGGCCTCAGAAATCATTTAGCCCAATCATCTCATCCAGATAAGGAAACTGAGGACCACAGGGTTAGTGGTTTGCCTGAAGATTCATGGGTAGTAAGCATCAGAAGGAGGATTTGAACATAGGTCTTTTGATTCCAGACCGATTTTTCCTTCTTGGAGGAAATAGTAATTTCTTCTGCACTTAAAGAGATGAAACAGATCGCAACTCCTCATGGTCTTAGGGGAAGGTTTTCAGGAGTTGTGATTTCCCTCTCTCCCATGTTTTATCTTGTTATAATAATATGCTACAATAATAATTATTGTTATTATCCTGTTATAATGATAATTTCTATTGATCTTTAAGGTTTACAAAATGCTTTCCTCAAGAAAAGTTTTGTCAGATAGGTAACATATGTTTTATTTTGTACTCATTTAATAGATGAAGATGCTAAGGCTCAGAGATGTAAAGTGACTTGTCCATGGTCACACAGATGGTAAATGAAAGAGCTGTGAAACTGGGGACTCCTAACTCCAAGTCTAGCATTTTCTCCACTGGACCAAATAGATTGACTAAACAGGGGTGGGGAACCTATGTCCTTGAGGCCACATGTGGCCTTCTAGGTCCTCAAGTGTGGCCCTTTGACTGAATCCAAACTTCACAGAACAAATCTTTTTATTAGGGGGATTTGTTCTGTAAAACTTGGACTCAGTTAAAAGGCTGCACCCAAGGACCTAGTAGGCCACATGTGGTCTTGAACAGGTTCCCCACCCCTGGTTCCACCTGTGTCACATGTCCACACATATGGCTAACTTAATCATTCCCTAATTAGATTTAGGTATTATTTTTCAAGCAAAGACTCAGGTAGGCACTTAAAAGATTTCTATTCAGTCATGTTCAACTCTTCACGGCCCCATTTGGGATTTTCTTGGCAAAGATATTGGATTGGTTCACCATTTCCCTCTTCAGCTCATTTTAAATTAAGAAACTGAGGCAAGCAGAGTTAAATGGCTTGCCCAGGATCACACAACTAATGTCTGAGGCTAGATTTGAACTGAAGAAGATGAGTCTTCCTGACTCTAAGTCTAGCATTCTATCCACTGTGTTGCCCCTAAAGGATAGCCAACATAAAAATAAAAGGAATGGAAAGAGGTGCATATGGAAAAAATCAAATTGTGGGAATACCTACTTCCTGACTAGAAAAAATTGATAGCCAAATGATTTTACACAGTCTAATTTATCCACAGTCCCATCTTGTAGCCTCAGCCCTCTAGTATGGCAAAATGTTGGATTTAAAATCAGAAGAAATGTGTTCATATCTCCACTCTGCTACTTACTAGCTGTGTGACCTTGGTCAAGTCACCTTCCCTTTATCAGTCTTAAGCTTCCCTCTTTGCATTGCTGCATTTGATGAGATAATGCCTCCTCCCTTGGATTCTACCATCCATGGCAGTCAACAGAGCCATGGTTTTGGCTAGTCTCTGTAATCAAAAGCTAATTCCCCTGAGAAGTGTAATAGAAACTGAACCACAGTTATGCAAGACTAAGGCATTTGTATTTTTTTTATTTGCTGGAGATTATGTAAATTCCAGATATATAATGAAAGAAAAGGAATCTGCAGAAATAGCTTAGAGTTTTCTGTGGAAGGGATAGAAGACTGCAGGGCAGAGCCTTCTGCTTGGAGAAAGAGCCAAATTTTACCACTTGTTAAAATAATTTATTTCCTACAGATTGGCGAAAACATTCAGTAATTTAAATCCAGCTTAGTGGTGGTGAGTGATGAGCGAGAGGAGAGTTGAAGGAGGAAGGGGGGAAATTATCCTCTTCCTTTAAAATTTTATTTCCTTTTCCTATTTTATTTGTGTTTCTTTTCTTTTGTTTTATTCTGTTATAATAACTCTCATTTCTGTTGATCTTTAATGTTTATAAACATTTCCTTAAGAAAAATTCAGGGGGCAGCTAGGTGGCATGGATGGAGCATTGGCTCTGGAGTCAGGAAGACCTGAGTTCAAATTCAATCTCAGACATTTGATATTTACTAGCTGTGTGACCCTGGGCAAGTCACTTAACCCCATTGTCTAGCAAAGAAAACAAAAACAAAAGAACAAAAAAGAAAAATTCAGCAAGGTAGGTAATTATATCCATTATATTATATTATATCCATTTTACAGATGGAGATGATGAGGCTCAAAGAGGTAATGTGGCTTTCCCATGGTCACACAGCTAGGAAAGGAAAGAGTTATGAGACCCAGGTCTCAATTCCAAATCTAGTGCTCTTTCCACTAAAATAAAATGTAGAAGTGATGGACTCCTCTGTCTTGCATTGAACTTCAAGGTGTGCCATTAACTGGCCCTGCTATCTCATCTTTTGCTCCTCATAGGACAATCCACTTGTTCTATCCAATTAATGAATACTTACTGTGTCTGGAACTTTGTGGTAGGTGCTAGGGAAGCTATATAGTTTAGATAAATCATAATCTCTATCTTCTTAGAACCCATAAGAAATAAAACACAAATACAGAGAACTGTAACAGAAAATAAAATATGATAAATATATCATAGAGGTACAAAACAAAGGGTGATGCCAGGTCTGAGTTAGAAGGGTGATCACTGATGGAAGATCAAAGCCTAAGATTAGGTAGCACCTCAGGAGTCATCTAAACCAGTTATTCCTTTTACAGATGAGGAGACTAAGGACCAGGGAGATTAAGTGACTCACCCAAGGTTACATGGATAGTTAACATCAGAAGTGGGATCTGAACCCAGGTTTTCTGATTCTAGAGCCCGTCCTTCTTCCTGGAGGAAGGAACAATTTCCTCTGTTTTTAACTTCAAGAGATTGAAGATTTTATTGTGTGTATTCTTATTCTCTTCATATAGTGAAGTTAAACGGTATAGTGGATAAAATGCTGGGCCTTGAGTCTTATTTTACTGAGTTCAAATCCAGCCTCAGACACTTACTAGCTGAGGGATCCTGGGCAAGTCACTTAATCCTGTTTACCTCAATTTCCTCATTTGTAAAATGAGGTGGAGAAGGAAATGGCAAACACTCTAGATCTTTGCCAATAAAACCCCAAAAGGGGTCATGAAGAGTCATCCTTGACTGAAATGATTGAACAACAACAAACAATAATTCTCCTCTCACTGATAGATCATGACTTCCAATGGTCTTAGAGGAAAGAATATAAGAGTTGTGACTGAAAATTTTCATTCCCTGATAACCAAGCCTGGTGCTCAACTCCTCCAAACTTAGCTAGAGTGGTTCTTAGATGGCAGGCGTATAGCCCATCTCCAGGAAGTCCAGTTATGGTTGTTATTTCAACATCTGTCTTTCTAATTTGGTAGGATTTGCCAGGGCTTTCACCCCCAGGCATGGCATTTGGGAACCCATCATTAGAATCTGCTCATAATTTCCTAATACCATCATACATCTGCCCATACTATTCCCCCTATCTTGAAGCATGTCTCTTTTCCAGCTCTTTAAAGACTCCTGTAAGACCCAACTCAAGTGGGCAGAACCAGGAGAATAATTTATACAATAACTGTAACTCAGATCAACACATTGACCAAGCATGATTACAGGGGACTGATGTTGAAGAAATCTACTCACCTCTTGACAGAAAAATGATGGACTACATATGCAGAATGAGACACACATTTTTTAGACATGGCCAAAGGGGAGAAATTATTTTGGCTTGCCTATACACATTTGTTACAAGGGTTTTCTTTCCTTTTTCCAGTAAGGGGTGGAGTGTGAGGGAGACAAAATAAATCCTTGTTAATTGAAAAAAGTAGATTAATTTAAAAATTAAAAAAAAAAACCAACTCATTTCCTTGATTAAACTTACCCCTCTGTAATCCATTAACTGTGTCTTTTCAGAATGGATATACTCAACATATATTCCTGGGTTAAATCCCATTACAACCACAAACTGTTTTAAAAAAAACAAAACAAAACAAAACAAAACAAAACCTTAGAGCCAACTTAATCCAGACAGAACTTAAATACCACAAAATTCTAGGTCAGAGAAAGAACAGGGACAGCTCTTTATTATTGCTTGTAATGAGATTTCAGCTACATTCTGTTTGCTGTAATTTTTAAAATGCTGTTTTACTCTTTTTTTTCTCTCTTAATTTTATTGTAAGCTTTTGAGGGCCAAGACCTTCTCTTCTTTTTCATGATGCCCCAGACGGGAAGCTCCCCGTTATTTTTGTCGCTTCTTTGTAGCAGATCTGTTTATTTTCTGCTGCCTAATAAAGACCCCTCTTTCACTTCTCACTGCTTTTTTACCCATTCGTTTGGCAGTTTTCACTGATGTTTCAGCTGTTGAAGGCAAGAGCTATGTATGCACAGTCATGATTTTGCCTTACGGTGTCCTGCCTTTCAATGCAAACTCCAAGGTAATAACACGCTTCTAAAAGAGAGAGATAATGGTACAGTCTCAGCTGTGCCGCTGTTAGGGTCCAGAAACTTCTGACCATCAGAGATTCATGACCTCTGGCACAGGAACAGCTAAGGGACTAGGGGAGGGCTCAGAGGATGATGTCAAAGACGCAGCTGTTACTGTGTCCATTTTTCTGTATACTTATATGTCTCCATGTTGCCTCTTTGAGAGAATGCAGACCCCTTGAAAGCAGTGATTTTCAGTTTTTTTTTTTTTTTTTCTGTCCCCGGAACCGAGCATAGTGCCTAGCACATGGTAGGTACTTAACAAATATTTATTGATTGATTAAATGACTTTATGTTACAGGGTTACTATTGTCCAACTCTTTAATGCTCTGTGTGCCTAAGACCTCCGAATGTTCACACTGACTATTTGTGCCCAACCTGGGGTAGAGCATTTCGAGCTCCTATTGGTCTGATCAGCCACAGTTGGACACACTGAAACTTGGCTCTAGCATAGTGATGTTATTTTGGTCTTCTTTGAGAAGGAAGGACAACAACTAACCAATGAACCAACCAACCAACCAACCTAAGACCTCCAATAGTTTCCGTTATAGCCTCATTTGAGATTTTCCCTAGAGATCACACACAACATAGGGGACAACAGGCACAGACACAGAGGGGAAGCTATTCCAGTCACTGGTCTCCCTGGCACTGCACTGCTCTGCCAAAAATGGATCTCACCTGGCTATCTTTCTTCTTTTCAACATAGGTAGCTTTGATGTAAGGTCCAGTTCATGAAATATTGACTGGAAAGTTCAGAGGGGAAGAGAAGCTGGCGCCCTTATCAGAGGCTTTTTGGCAATATCTGCTGGTTTCCTACGCCACTGATCATTTGCTTTCCTTTGTTGATTATGTAGTAACCATTTTCTAGCTGTGTGGCCTTGGATATGTCACACATCTCTGAATTTCACTTTTACCCTCTATTTAATGAAAATAATAATACTTGTGCCACCTATTTATGTTCTAGGACTTGTTGTGAGGACTTGTGAGGACTGACTGAGGAAACCTATTTAAAGCATCTTAAAAAATTTTGAAGCATTGTATAAATGTATATTCATTATTGCTGCTGGTGAATTTTTTATTTTTTTTATTTTTAGGCAATTGGGCTTAAGTGACTTGCCCAGGGTCACACAGCTCGTAAGTGTCAAGTATTTGGTCTGAGGCCAGATTTGAATTCAGGTCCTCCTGACTTCAGGGCTGGTGCTGTATTCACTGTGCCACCTCGCTGCCCCTGATGATTATTATTCTTACAGCATTTATACTAAGGTGCTCAATAAATACAAGTTGTTAGACTATTCTTCCAAGGTTCTGATAGCTAATCCTGAGGCCTTTCTATAATATTCTTGACCTGGCTTGGTTTTTTTTTTAAATTTTTAAACTTGTATTTATATTGTTTGTTTCTATATCAACTCCATTTCTGAATACATCCCTTCTGCCTCTTCTACTAGAGAATATTCCTTATTTTAAAAAAGAATAGAATAAATAAGAGAAAATAAAAGCAATTTTAGAAAACCAATTAATCAACAAACAGGCAGTTATTAAGTCCCTACTATGTATCAGACATACAGGAAAAACAGACAAAAACATTGTTCCTGCCTTCAAAGAACTTATATTGCATTTGGGGAAACACATTTATATCTACATCTATATTTGTCTATGTTTACATCTATATGTATATCTATTAGTATTTACATGATATCTACAAAATAAATATAAGATAATTTGAGGGAGCAGGAAAGGCATGAATAATTTAGAATCTCATATAGAAGCTTTCTCTTGAATTGAGCTTTGAGGAAACCAAGCAGAGGTGAGTTGAGGAATACATTTCAGACAGGGAGGAAAGCAAGTGAAAAAGCAGAGATGGGAGTTAGTGTTGAATGTGAGGAACAATGAGGTTGGTCTGGCTGGGCTTTGTAGTGTATGGATGGGATTAAAGTTTAATAAGTCTAGAAAAGTAGAGTAAAGATAAATTGTGAAACACAGGAGTTTGCATTTACTTAAAAGCAAAAGAGAATTGCTGGACTTTATTGAGTGGAGAGTGATGGAACCATACTAGAACTTTAGGAAAATCACTTTAACAACTGTGTAGAGGAAGGATTGGTGAGGGGAGAAAAGTTGGGACAGAGATCAATTAGTAGGTGAATGCAATAATCTAGGTAAGAGGTGATTGAGGGCCTGAATTAGAGAGTGGAGAGAAGGGAATGGATGCAAGAGATGCTGTAGAAACAAAAATGGAAGTGGGTTGGATATATGAGATGAGGGAGCAAGAATAATTCTGAGGTGGTGAGTCTGAGTGAGTGGGAGGATGGTGGTATCTTTGTCAGAAATGGGGAAATTCTGAAGAAGAGTAGAAAGATAATTAGCTCAGTTTGGAATATGTTGAGTTTGAGATGCCTAGAACATTTGTTTTAAATGTTCTTTTTTTAAAAGCAATCTTTTTTAATATTTTACTTTCCCACAATTTCATATAAAAACAATTTTTAACAATATGAAATAATTTTTAAGATAAATGTTCTTAAGCAGTTGGTGATGTGGAACTTGAGCTCAGGAAAGAAGATAAGACTGTATTTATAGATCTGTGAGTCATTGGTGTAGAGGTAGTAATTAAGTCCATTGGAGCTAATGAGGTAATCAAGAGAGAAAATGTAGAGAGAGAGAGAAGAAAAAGGCCCAGGAAAGGGCCTTGGGATTTACTCATAGTTAGGGGACATGATATAGATGATGATGCAGCAAAGAATCCTGAGAAAGATTCAGAAAAGGATCCTGATCCTGCCAGACAGGTAGGAGAAGAAGCGAGTATTGTAAGAACACAGGAGGTGAGGGAGACCAATTATCAAAGGCTGTAGAGAAGTTACAAAAGTTGAGGACTGAGAAAAGTCTCTTAGTTTTGGTAATCAAAAGACCATTGGTAGCCTTGGAGAGAGCAATTCCAGGTAATGAGTAATGAGGAAAACCAGATTGGAAAGGATTGAGAAGTGAGTGAGAAGGGAAGAAGTGGAGGCCAGGAGAGTCAACAGCTTTTCCTAGGGACTTGGCTGTGAGAAGGAGGAAAAACATAGGATGGTAGCTGGAAGGGATGGTAGGGTCAAATATGAGTTTTTTAAGGATGGGGGAGACTTGGGTGAGTTTGAGATGACCAGGGAAGGAACCAGTAGATAGGGAGAGACTGAAGTTAGATAGTCTGATTGTGGCAATAATATTTTGGAGACAAGAAGGGATGGGATCAAGGGTACAGGTAGAGGGAGTGACTTTTTTGAAAAAAGTCATCTCTTCATCTGAGATTGAAGTAAAAGGAGGAAAACAGAGGGGATGATGTGAAGAGATTTTGAGGAGTAAGGGAAAAGAGGGATCTCTTGGCAACCAGCCTCTGGGAGGTGAGATTGTTAAGAGGTTAAGGAGAGGAGATAGTATGGGAGTCTTGAGGAGAGAAGAGGTGGTTTGGAACAACTTCTTTGAAAATTGTAATAAAGAATTAATTAGGCAGGAGTAAATTATTGCTTTGGGGTAGTAAGGGCACAATTGAGATTACATAACAAGATTTTCTCTGACTTTGTTTAGAAGCACATGAATAGTAGCAGATAAGATAGATCATTGGGAGCACTGGGAGCATTGGGAATTGACTAGGCATGAGTGTCATTGAGGTAGTGCCAAGCAGTAATACATAGTATTCTTTTAGCCAATAATCCCCCATCTCTCCAAAGGAGGAATAGAGGTACATTATCTCAACTCTTTTTCAGGATCCAGACTGCTTACCTTTGTTTTTGTATACTAACATATTCAAAGTCTCTTAGGTGAAAATTAAAATTTAAACGAATGCTCTTCAGGCTTTAGAAACACTTATCTTTGATATGGTTGAAAGCTATGTCTTACTAATGAAATTACCATAAAGGATGGAGCATGAGAAGTAGCCTGGATATAATTTTGGAGCATTCAAGAAGTTCTGCACCTTTTAACTTCAAAATAAATGAAGCAATGGATTTTGTCAAAAACCCAACTTTCTTGGAAAGAGAAATCACCCATTACAATCGCTTTAAACACACACACACACACACACACACACACACAATTGCTCAAATATGACAAGAATCATGGATTATTTTATTTCCTGATGAGATTTTTGAGGTTGAGATTTAAATTTTTTTGTGTTTTCAAAATTGATTTAATCTTCAGTAAGAGTGGGAGGAAAACAATAACTTTATGTTTAACTGGTAAAGTTTTAGAATCAGATTATCAGAGGTGGCTTTTGTGGTGGTACAGGACAAGAAATATTTTCCTAGCAGACTTGTCCCCAAATGGAGAGAAGAAATTGTATTGGAATGGAATGACAAAATAATGGAGCATAGAATGTTAGGGCTAGAAGGAGCCTTAGAATAATAGAACGTAGAATGTCAGAGCTGGAAGGACTTTATAATTCTAGGACTGGATCCTTCTAGAGCTGGAAGGTGACTTAGAATTATGTAGTTGTTTGTAAGGTCTGATGTTGTAGGACCATAGAATGCCAGGACTACAAGAAAAGTCTTCTCTTCCAGTCTTCCCTCCTTCATTTTACCAGGGAGATTAAAGCCCAGAGAGGCTACATGGCTTGGCTAAAGGTACAGAGTTAATGAGTAGCCAAATCAGGCTTGAATGCAGATTCTCTGACTCCATTTCTAGTACCATGCTGCAGTAGATTCTGAAAACAAGTAGATTTGTTTTCTCCTATGCCCAGGGGCATTCCAGGACATAGTAGGAGATGGGGAGAATATTGAGCATTACTCATGTTATCTCTGCAAGGTTGCTAGCTACATTGGCTGCACTATAATTATGGGCAATGTTCTTGGTAACTAGTGTTAGTTGTAGGAGGAGGCAGCAAGATAATTAGGCACCATTGAATTAACTATGAAACAAATGTCAGCTTTAGAGATGAATTGCCTCCTTTTTATACCTGGCTCTATAATGCCATTTGAGTTTAATTAAATTATTTAAGCAGCACCATAAAAACTGCATTGAAGACAGTTTTTTTTTAAAGTGAAAATAATGGGGCTTAACATATACATTAGCTCCATCTGGAAAATATTTAATTGGATTAGTCCCATGCAGACAACACTTCAGTGAAATTGTTACTTCACAAACTTAACATGCAACAGTTAGAGACTTAGTTTGGTATTGCTTGGTTTGGTTTTCAACTCCCATTAGATTTAAAGTTGGAGGTTCTTAGAGACCCCTTAGTCCAATCCCCTCCTTTTAGAAAATGTGGAAACAAGGTCCCATGGAAGACAGACTTGTCGAGGGTCACAGATAAATAACCAAGCTGGGATTCTAATTCCTCCAAATTCAATGTACTCTTTCCCCTATACCTTTCAGTTTCTTCATTTGCTGGGTAGGTGCAGGAAGCACTATGGTGAATAACCTTGTTCTGGTTTTCCTGCTAATACTCCAGAAAATTGAAAACTCCATGAGGACAAGGACCATTTTTGTTCTGGTGCTTTTGGTGACTTACCTATAATGGGCACTTAATTGTTGGGTTGAATTCCATTAGGGAACTGACAAAGCATAAGACATCCCAGAAATGTAAGCAGAATGATTAAAAGAATTGAAGACCATTCAGTAGGATAGAGGCTTAGTTGAAGATTTTTAGCCTGAAGAAGAAAAACCCTAGGGGGAACATGATAGTGGTTTTCAAATATTTTGAAGGAATGTCATGCAGAAAAATGGTTAGACATGTTCTGCTTGGTCCCAGAGAGGTGAACAAATGGAAAAGGGCCATAGGGAAACAGATTTAAGCTTAACATAAGGAAAAATTTCTTGACAGTTATTGAGTTGTTTACCTGACAGGAAATGACTAGCTAGATGGAGCATCTACTAAGCACTTAATATGAGGCAGTCAGGTGGAGCAGTGGATAGAGAACTGGACTTGGAGTCTAGAAGACCTTAGTTCAAAATTAGCATCAGATACTTACTAGTTGGACAGCTAGGTGGTGCAGTGAATAAAGAAACAGGTCTGGAGTCGGGAAGACTCATCTTTTTGATTTCACATCTGACCTCAGATACTTACTAGTTGTGTGACCCTGGGCAAGTCACTTAACCCTGTTTGCCTCAGTTTTTTCATCTGTAAAATGAGCTGGAGAAGGAAATGGCAAACCACTCCAATATCTTTGCCAAGAAAACCCCAAATGGAGTCATGAAGGGTTGGATATGATTGAAACAACTGAATAACAACACTTACTAGCTATGCGACCCTGGGCAAGTGACTATCAGCTTTACTTTCCTCATCTGCAAAATCATAATAATAATAACATCTTCCTCCCAGAGTTGTTTGGAGGATCAAGTGTGATAATACTTATAAAGCATTTAATATATTGCCTTGAACATAGTGGCACTTAATAAGTACTTATTTCCTCCCTTCCTATGTTCCAAGCACTATGCTAAGCACTAGCAGTACAAATACAAGCAAAAAGAAATACAACCCTGCCCTTAAGGAATTTGTATCTTAATGATGAAAGACAACAAATTAAAGAGAACTGAAAAGGGGGGGGCAGGTAGCCAGATACCTCCCAGAGGGCCTAAGTGAAAAGTTGTCTGAAGCGTCATGTGCTGAGCCCCATGTGAGGATATGGAGTGTTAGGTTTTTCCTGACTACAAGTCCAATACTTTATCCACCAAATCTGTGATCCACAGGTTGTGGTGGTGAGCCAGAAACACAACGTGTAATGGATGGGTCCTGTCCTCAAGTAAAGAGAACATGGGAGGGGTCATGGTGAAGTCGAATCAAGGAGCGCTGAGTTCAAAATCTGGTTGTGACAAAATACTAGCTACAATGCTTCCATAAGATGTATGTACTGATGGACTGATTAAGTCAATGGGCTGCCTATCCAACTGCCAGTCATAATCTGGGCAACATGCCCAGATTCACTGTCTCTTGTTCTCATTATTGACTTGTGACCAGCAAATGCTTAAATAAACCAGATTACTGCTTCGTTAATGAAGTATTTACAGAAATATCTGAAAACTGATCTTACACTGACTCTGGACTTTAATCATGGCATATTCTAAAATAAAATAAAGTAAAACTTTGAATAGCCAGAGAATTTACATTTGACTGAAGCCTCATGTATATTTTTTTGTTGGTGTCTTTTGTTTTTACATTGCATTCATTTTCAAATGTATCCTTCTCCTTCCCAGATAATCTTTCTATGTAACAAAGATGAAAACAACAACAACAAATAAAACTGCAGTGAAATAGCATTCTACACCCATAGTCTTTCACTTCACCAATGAAAGGAGTGAAGTACATCGTCTTAACCTTTTCTCTAAGGCCAAGCTTTGTCCTTCTAAGTAGATAGTGTCTAGTATCACTTTTTTTGTTCTTTTGGTTTTCATTGTGGTAGTCATTATGTATTTTATTTTCCTGGTCCTGTTTACTTTATTCTCCATCAATATATACAAATCTACCCAAGTTTCTCTGTGTTATTCAAATTCTCTGCGTTATTTCTTTATATTTAAAGTCTTTCTCCTGGTTGCTTGCCAATTTTGCTGTTTGCCAAGGGAATAAATCTAACCATTATGTGTTTTGGAGTTTTGAGCATAGTTGTTTTTTTTTTTGTTTGTTTTGTTTTCTAGAAGCAGTCTGTTGATTCTTTCAACTGGCATTTTGTTTTCTGTGTTCAGAAATTCTGGCCAGTTTTCTTTAATTATTTCTTGTGTTATTTTGTTCAGGTTTTGCTGATTGATGTCAATTTATTCTTATCATAATGATGGACATTTATGTAGTATGTTAAGGATTTATTTTTTTAAGTTAATATTTTGTTTTTCCCTCAATTATATGTAAAAATATTTTTTAACATTTGTTTAAAATTTTTTTGAATTCTAAATTCTCTCTCTCTCCCCTCCCTTCCATTGAGAAGGAAAGCAATTTGATATAGTTTATACATGTGCTGTCATGCAAAACATATTTTCATGTTAGTCATGTTGTGAAAGAAAGCACAGACAAAAAAAAAAACCCAAGAAAAATAAAGAAAAAGTATGCTTTGATCTGCTTTCAGACTCCAGTTCTTTCTTTGGAGATGAATAGCAATTTTTTTTAGTAAGTCCTACATAATAGTCTTGGATCACTGTATTGCTAAGAATAGCTAAGGCATTCCCAGTTGATTATCTTACAATATTACTATTACTGTAAACATGTTCTCCTGGTTCTGCTCTTTTTACTTTGCATCAGTTCATGTAAATCTTTATAGGATTTTCTGAGAGCATCCTGCTTTTTATTTTCATCATTCTCATATACAACAACTTGTTTAACCATTCACCAACTAATGGACATCCCCTCAATTTCCAATTCTTTGCCACCACTAAAAGCGCTGTTATAAATATTTTTGTACATATAAGTCCTTTTCCTTTTTTTTTTTTTTTAATTTCTTTCGGATACAGACCTGGTAGTGATATTGCTTGGTCAAAGGGTATGCATAGTTTTATAGCTCTTTGGGCATAGTTCCAAATTGCTCTACAGAATGGTTGAATCAGTATATAGCTTCACTAACAGAGCATTAGTATCTCAATTTTCCCATGTCCACTCCAGTGTTTGTCATTTTCCTTTTCTATCATATTAACCAATCTGATAGATGTGAGGTGGTAGATCAGAGTTGTTTTGATTTTCATTTCTCTAATCAATAGTGATTTAGGGCATTTTTTTAGATCACTATAGATACCTTTGATTATTTCATCTGAAAACTTCCTGTTCATATCCTTTGACCATTTATCAATTGAGGAATGTCTCTTATTTCTATAAATTTGATTCAGTTATCTATATATTTGAAAAATGACATCTTTATCAGAGAAACTTGCTATAAAATTTTCCCCACAGTTATGATTACTGTGTATTTCCCTCCATCATATTTCTCCTCTGTTTGTTCTACTCTCTGTGTCCTTTCACCCTGTCCATTCTCAAAATGTTTTGCTTCTGACTTTTACCTCACCCAACCCATCCATCCTTCTACCAGCCCTTTCCCTCCTTCTCTTATCCCTAACCCTCTTACTTTCCTGTAGGCTAAGATACATTCCTATACCCAGTTTAATGTGTATGTCATTTCCTCTTTAAGCCAATTCCAATGAGAGTAAGTTTCATGAGCCCCCTTTTTCCTCAATTCTTCCATCTTTCCCTCCACTGTAAAAACTCTTTTGTGGCTCTTTTATGTTAAATAATTTACCCCATTCTACCTCTCCCTTTCCTATTCTACCAGTGCATTCCTCTTTCTCATACCTTAATTTTATTCTTATCATTTATTTTAATCATCCCCTCATATTCAACTTATACTGGTGCCCTCTGTCTATATATACTCCTTCTAACTGCTCTAATAATGAGAATATTTTTAGGTATTACAAGTATCATCTTACCATGTAGGAATGTAAACAGTTTAACTTTATTGAATCCCTTATGATTTCTCTTTCCTGTTTACCTCTTTGTGCTTCTCTTGAGTCTTGTATTTGAAAGTCAAATTTTCTATTCATCTCAGGTCTTTTCATCAGGAATGTTTGAAACTCCTTAATTTCATCGAATATCATTTTCCCCCCTGAAGGATTATACTCAGTTTTGCTGGGTAGTTGATTCTTGGTTGTAATTCTAGTTCTTTTGCCCTCTGGAATATTATATTCCAAACCCTCTGATCCTTTAATGTAGAAATTGCTAAATTTTGTGTTATACTGACTGTGGGTCCATAATATTTGAATTGTTTTTTTTTGGCCACTTGCAATATTTTCTCTTTAATGTTCTGGAATTTGGGTGTAATATTCCTGGGAGTCTTCATTTTGGGATCTCTTTTAGGAGGTGATTAGTGGATTCTTTCAATTTCTGTTTTACCCTCTGGTTCTAAAATATCAGAGTAGTTTTTCCTCGATAATTTCTTGAAAGATGATAATTTAAAGTCTATCATGGATTGGTAGTCCAATAATTCTTAAATTATCTCTCCTCAACCTATTTTCCAGGTCATTTTTTTCCCCAATGAGATATTTCACATTTTCTTCCATTTTTTCCATTCTTTTGATTTGATTTTATTGCTTCTTGATGTCTCATAAAGTCATTAGCTTCCAATTTCCCAATTCTAATTTTTAAGGAATTATTTTCTTCAGTGAGCTTTTGTACCACATTTTCATTTGGCTAGTTCTACTTTTTAAGGTGTTGATTAATCTTCCTTTTCTTGAAATATTTATCCATGGATTTCTGAACTCTTTTCCCTGAATTGGAGACCATATTCCATTCTGTTATTAATATCTTTCCTGATGGTTTATCTTCATATGCTCAAGGTCTTTAAGTGAATTTTCTTCTTGCTTATATCATTGGTAATTTTGGTCTTTTGCCCCCCCTATTTTCCATCTATTGTTCACTTTCTTACTTCATCTCTTTTAATGGCAGTTCCTCTGGGGGCTAGATTTCAAAACCATCTCAGCTTCCTCAATTTTTGGTCCACTGTGGCTTCTGGAGGGACAGAACTGGCCCCAGATGTATGCAAGGCTCTTTCCCTCAAGCCAAGTGGAGTGCTGCACAATGACATGTGTCCTTCCTCAGTCCCGTCTCTTCTTTAGTTGTCTGATTGAATTCTGTTGTGGTACAGAACACTGCTGCTCTTCCTGCTGCTATTGCAGCCTGAGCAAACGTTTGCCTTTTGAATCTCTGATGTATTTTGGGTGGGGTGGGGAGAGAGAAGGGAATGATCATAGAGTGAATTTTTTTGCAAGCCCATATGTTACGTGATGCAGGCCTGCAGCCAGAACATGGTGCACATTGGGAAAAGGGTGCTGAGTGAGTGAATTAGAGTTTAGGGATTATTAGCCTTCTCAGTTGTTAGTTCATTAGATTAATCAGATTCTTTGGGTCTTAGACTGTGGTGACAGTTGAAATTGCTTTGTCTCTTGCACACAATCCTCTTTTGGAGAGGTTTGAGTGGTTGTGAGAATTGGAGAAAATGTCTAGTCTTCCAACTCATGTCTCCAGATTTCTTTGAATTCTTCATATTATTCTTTTCTAATAGCATAGTATTCCAACACATTCATTTATCATAATTTGTCTAATCATTTCCAAATTGCTAGACACCCAGTTTATTTTTAATTCTTTATTAGCACAAAAGTTCTATCAACCAATTATCCATCAACAAACATTTACTAAATATCTATTATGTGTCAGGCACTGTGCTAGCCATTGAGGATAAAACAATATAAATGAAAGTCTCTACCTTCAAGGAAATTTTAGTCTATCAGGAGAGACAACATGTCCATAAAAAAGCATATGTTGAGAGGATTCTGGGAAGATGGCAGAGTAGGTCAGAAAATTCCAAGCTCTCAAGATTTTCCCCCACAAAAGAGATGAAAAAGTGCCTCAGGGAGAACATAGAACAGTAAAAATAGATAAGAGCAGGAGCAGAACAGGGATCTTCCTGGGACAATCAGAGAAGATCTGAAGAAAAATCCCAGGATGAGGTTTGATCCCTGTGAAGAATAAACATTTCCAGGCTAGGTCCTAGGTCTACTTAAACAACAAGTGGCAAGTCCTGGGATTAACTGGGTTGGGAGGCTGCCTTGGTCCCAGCCACAGGAATTTATTCCAGCAGGTCATTGAGCATTGGGCATCTTAGCCAGGGAAGATTGAGGGAACCTCTGCTGACAAGGAATGCCAGACCCAGCTGTGCTATGAGGTGGGGGGAGGTTGGTGGGGAGAGGTAGGGTGAGAAGGAGCCAGCATGTGCCTGGTGAATGCAGAAGCATAGGTGTGGGGGGGGCGTGCCACTGGCTGTGTGCACTTACAGGAGACTGGAAGTCTTGGTTCCAGTTCCAGGCCAGAGAGGAGAACTGAAGGAGGCTCTGAGGACCTCCCTCATACCCCAGGAGTAGAAGTGATTATAAAAAGTAAGCTATTAGAGATAAAAAAAAAATGCATAGGCAAAAGAGAAAGAATCCAACCATAGAGAGTTACTATGGGAATAGAGAAGACCAGGGTTCATCTTCAGAGTATGATACTGAAGAAAGGAATCCTCTTTTACCCCAAAGAGTAAAGTCAAATGGCCACCTGCCCAAAAAGAATTCATAGAAAAACTTAAAAAAAAGACTTTAAAAATCAAATGAGAGAGATTGAAGAAAAATTCAAAATTCTTAAAAGAAAGGTTAAAAAAATTAAAGGAAGAGATAGATAATAGCACTATACACGCAGGGGATTTCAATTTACACCTCCCAGAACTAGAGGATATGTATAGAATTTTAGAAAAATTAGAAATTATAAACCTCTGAAGAATATTAAGTGGGAATAGAAAGGAGTATATCTATTTCTCAACTGTGCATTGCACTTTCACAAAATTTGACCATGTATTGGGACATAAAAGCCTCATGAACAAATGCAGAGAAGAAGAAATATTAAATGCACCTTTTCCAGACCATAATAAAATTTAAAAAATATTACATAAAGGGTCCTTGAAGCATAGAATAAAAATTATTTGGAAACTAAATAATTTAATCCTTCAGAATGGGTAGGTCAAAAAACAAATCATGGAAATAATAAATAATGTCATTAAAGATAACAACAACAATGAAATACCGTACCAAAATTTGTGAGATGTAGCAAAAGCAGTACTTTGGGAGAAATTTATAGCTCAAAACATTTATATCAATAAAAAAAGAGAAAGAGCAGATTAATGAATTAGGCATGCAACAACAAAAAAAACAAGAATAATGAGTTTAAAATTTCCAATTAAACAGAATAATAATAATATTGAAAATCATAGGTGAGTTAATCAAATTGAAAGTAAAATGTCCATTGAATTAATTAATAAATAAAACTAGGTGCTGGTTATATATCTATCTATCTATCTATATATAGATAGATAGATATATTTTAATAGAATAGATAAAAAAAACCAGAAACAAACAAGAATAATCCAAGAAAAACAAGATTATGAAAAGAAAGTCAACCACTTAGAAAAGGAGATCCAGAATCTTAATGACGAAAACTATAATTTAAATAACATTAGAATTAATTGTTTCTTTAAGTGTTTGGTAGAATCTACTTGCAAATCCATATAGACCTGGAGTTTTTTTCCCCCACTTAGGGAGCTCATTTATGGCATGTTTGATTTCTTTCTTTTTTTTTTCCAGGATAGGATTTTTTAAACCATTCTGGTTCTTCTGTTTATCTGGGCAGTTTGTTTTTTTCATAAATATTCATTCATTTTATTTAGGTTGTCAGTTTTATTGGCATATAGTTGGGCAAAATTGCTCCTAGCAATTGCTTTAATTTCATTTTCACTTTTGATGCTGGTAATTTGGTTTTCTTCTTTCTTTTTTTCAATAAAATTAGCCAATGGCTAATCTATTTGCCCTCTCTAGAAGTCCCAGAGTTACATAACACTATCTGGAGGGTCAAAGGAAGACAGAGACAAGGACACATTCATTCCCTTTTTGAAGGTCTACCAAGTCATTGATTCTTTTAGTTCAGTGACCAATAAGGAAATTACTTTGTCATTCCTGAAACATCTAATTTTTGAGTCATACATGGCTGTCCAGAAGCAACCAGGGAGCTCATCATCCCCAAATTTCACAACAGCTAAGCTAGTACATATGGTCAACTGGAAGTAGTCAGGGCAATTCTGGATATATTTCCTGTTTACCACTATGTTATACTAAATAAAACATGGTTTCAGTTTCTCCTCTACCTTTAGCCAGCAAGGGAATGATGAAAAAAATTATTTTCATTTCCAAATTCTTTCCCTCCTTCCAGTCCCTTCCCCACCCATTGAGAAGGCATGCAATATGATACCCATTACGTGTGAAGTCATGCAAAACATTTCCACATTACCCATGTTGTTAAAAAAAAGAAAGAAAGAAAAGGAAAAGATAAGCAAGAAAAATAAAATGAAAAAATATGTTTCAATCTATATTCAGAATTCATCAGTTCTTTCTCTGGAGGTGAATGGCATTTTTCATCATGAGTTCCTTGGAATTGTCATGGATCATTGTACTGATCAGAGTATCTAAGTCATTCATAGTTGATTATTGCTACTATATTGCTATTACTGTGTACAATAGTACAAGAATAATAAGTTTATTCTTTATTATTTTAAACTCATTATTCTAAGAGAATCTGTCTCTAGAGTTTAAAACCCTGAGTAGTAGAGTCCAATGAACTCATATCAGTTTATATGTATAGCCATTCTAATTGAAAAGAAGTACAAGAATTATAGAATCCTATAACTGAGGGGTCCTTAGAGGTCACTATTCCTGCTTCCTTCCCATTTTAAGAATCACCTTTACAAAACCCAAGACAAATTCACTTTCCATTTAAACATATTCATGTGCAGGGAACTTACTACCTCAAAAATCGGGTGATTTTCCTTTTAATATTTGTTAATTCTATTCAGTAAACATATAATATATTTCATGGACCCCAGATTAAGCACCCCTGAACTACACTGTTAATGTTGTTTCTGAATTATGGCACCAAGAACTAAACATGGTGCTCATGATGCAGTTGGGTACCTCCTTCACTCTAGGGGTGCAGAATGTAGCCTATGCTCTCTCAGCCACCACATCATACTGCTCTCCCATTGAGCGTACAATTTACCAAAACCCTAGAGTTTTTTTTTTAAACATAACTATGCCTCCCTTGTTCTGGATTTGTGCAGCTGTTTTTTATTTTTTTTTTTAACATGTGTAGTAATTCAAATTTCTCTCCTTTCAAGCTCATCTAATTTTTAGTTTATTGCTCCTACAGAGTTGAGACTTTCTTGGATCCCAGTTTTCTTATTTAGTTGTCCCTTCCAGGCTCATACTTCCTGAGCATGTGCTGTGTGTCCAAGTGTCTGATAAGCCGTGTGTGAGTGTGTGTGTGTGTGTGTGTGTGTGTGTGTGTGTGTGTGTGTGTATAAGAATATGGGAGATAGCTCCTTTCATCAAGGAGCTCACTATGTAGCTGGGAAAGACAAGACTCCTAACCAGGACAATTGGAGAATGATGCAAACCGGATCATAACAAGTGGTGAAATTATATAGTCCAGACTAGAAATGTTCCAGGGGTATAGATTTAGAGAAAGCTCTTTACTTTGTTTCTCATCTTAAGAGTTCTGGGTATACTAAGTGAAATAAGAGATTGCTGATGCCTTATTGAAGTCAAAGGCTTGGTGAGTTTAAGAGTATATATTGCTTCATAATAGGGTGCAGGTATCCTTTTTTTTTAAATAGATGAGAATTTAGACACTATGATGCATGCTTTAAGCTTGTCTTGCAGACTTGTGGCATTAAAGATTTCTTCATTGATGTGGATTATGCTTTCTCAGTTAACACAGATGGAAACACTTCTACCCATTGAAGATCTAATTCAAGTAATAAAAAGACATGTTAAACACCTACTATGTGCAAGACTCTGTGCTGGGGGGATATAAAGATGAAAAGATGGCATAGTTCCTGCATAATATGTAAAGGGAGGAGATAATGTAGATTGAATAATAATAATTTAAGGTAGAGGGTTATAAAAACAAAGAAGAGATCTAAAAAAAGTGCTCTAGAAAAACTCATGAAAGAAGAGATTGTTTATTTTCGGGAATTACTAATGGCCAAAACATTCACAGAAGTCATGGATTCTCAAAGTTGGAAAGGAAATCAGAGATTACCTAATCCAATTTGTCCCTGAGCAAGAATTCCTCCTATGAGAATCTTAGCAAGAAGGCTTCCACCATTTGTTAGAAGAACTCTAGGAAATGGAATCCTACCATCTCCTAACTTAATAGCTAGCTTAATGAAATTCCATAGCTGAATTTTTCAGTTCTCAAAACTTGATGATTAAATTCTTACTCCAAACTGCTGAACTTAAAATGTTTGCCCAGGTATTTTTGTTTTGTCTTTTTTCTTTTGTTTGGATTTTACTACTTGCCTTACAACAAATAAAATGGAACAATATCTCCTGGGAGCCAAGACTCTGGGGATGAGCTGTTTCACACTTAGCTCAGTTGGCTTTCAGACACCTAATCCATCATGCTGGGCTGAGAATATTTCCTCAAGCCTGTAGCCCCCTGTGGCGTTTGTGCTCTGCTGACATAACTTCTCAAGGCTGAGGTCACCTTCATGCCATGAGAGAAGGGCAGGAGGAATACTCTGGCAAAGCATTTTGACACAGCAAAAAGGAAATTCTTTGGTCACTGAGACCTTGCCTTTGAAGTTTAATCAATATCAAGTTCAAACTTATAAACACTAGTGATAAAAAATAGTTATAGCCAGGATGCTCTGTCAAAGCTTGTGCTTCAATAAGTCAACAAACATTTATTATGTCTCAAATACTGTGCTAAGTGCTTTGGATACAAAGAAAGGCAAAAACCTGACTCTTGCCCACAAGGAGTTCATATTCTAAGAAGCAGGAGGTTGTGGGGGCGGGGGGGGAACCACACCCAAACAAGTAAATAAATCCAAAATACATACATGGTATAAAGAGTTGGATTAGCACGTTGGCATAGTCAAAAGGAAACACACACACACACACATACACACACACACACACACACACAAGAAGAATCCCTGCACAAATAATGGTAAATATCTTAGGCTTTTTGAGACTAAATGGAAAAGAATTTTCATCTTCCTTTAGATGTCAAAAACTGCTTCCATTTAACACAGGTAAATACATTATCTCATCTGTTGTCTAATGGTTACCCCAAATGAAATTCAAGGGTGGAAGGAGGAAGGGAAATAGGAATAGGAGTGGTAACTACCCTGCTCATGGAGACCTTGTCTTTGAAGCATAGTCAGTATCAAATTCAGGCTTATAAATACTAGTAAAAAATAATAATTAATGCTTGTATAGTGCTTTAAGAATTCCTGAAAAATGTAAAACCAAAAGGACTGACCCTTATTCAACCTCTATTCAATGTGAGGGATTGAAATGTATCCTAAAAACTTAAAGCTATCCTAACTGACTTGAAAGTCACCCAAGATGGACTAATAGTTCAGGGTGACTCAGAGAAGATGCATCTTCTTAGATCACATGCTGCTCTACCCCCTATCTTAGCTTGACGTATGTTTCAGTGAAGGCAGGTAGCTTTGCTTCTTCAAGGAAAGAAACATCATTTAGGAATGGAAACATGGAGGAAAGCTAGAAAAAAATCATCTGATGTAGATGTCTCTCATTTTCCTCAGCACAATGATCCTGTAGCATGATTATACCCATTTTACAGATTAATAATAATAATGGTGCCGATGATAACACTTGACATTTGTATAACACTTTAAAGTTTGCAAAGTGGAATATATACATATACATGTACATGCACATGTACATATATACATACATATACATGTACATGCACACGTACATATATACACACATATACATGTACATGCACATGTACACATATACATACACATATGCATATGTGTACACACATAATACATGCATTTATACATAATACATACATATATACACACATGCATACATGTATACATTTGTATATGTGTTTATGTATATATGTGTGTATGTATATGTATGTGTGTATATGTATATATATACATATATATACACATCTACATATATGAAATTCAGACCTCACAATAACCCTGTAAGGTAGATGCTAATTTACCTGCATTTTATGGATGAGCAAACTGAGGTAGATAGAGGTTCAGTGACTTACCCAGGAAAGGTCTGAGGAAGGCTTTGAACTCACCTCTTCCTGATTCCATGTCTAGCCCCCTATTCTTTATACCGTTTAGCTGACTTCAGAAACAGAGGTCTAGAGAGGCAAAGCGGCTCCACACAAGTCATAAGCGTGAGAAGCAGGACTTAAGTCAGGATATGTGAATATTTATACAATACTAGGGTACAAATAGATATTACATAAGATAGGCAATGAAGAAATAGGTTCAAGCCTTGGTCCCATCCCTTGCTATCTTCCTGGTCATGGGCAAATCATTTATTTTTGTGAGCTTCACTTTCATTATCTATTAAATGGTGATAGTGATACTTGTGCTAACTATATTGCAGGGTGTGGTGATGAGGAGATAGATTTAAAAATCTTCATAAATCATGAAAGCCTAGATGGAGTGGGGAACCTGTAGCCTTGAGGCAACATGTGGCCTTCTAGGTCCTTGGGTGTGTTCTTTTGACTGAGTCCAAGTTTTACAGAACAAATCCTTTTATTAAGGGGATTTGTTCTATGAAGTTTGGATTCAGTCAAAGAGCCACACTTGAGGACCTAGAGGGCCATGTGTGGCCTCGAGGCCACAGCTTTCCCATCCCTGTCCTAGAACAAGAGTTCTTGCCCTGAAGGATCTGTGAAATGATTTCTAATTTTTTTTTGATAACTATTTCAATACAATTGAAATATAGTCGATTTCCTGTGTTATCCTATTTTAAAGAACGTTATTAATAAAACATACATGAATAAGATCCATTGACCTCACCAGAGGAGTCCATGACACAAACAAGATTAAGAACTCTAGAATAGAAGAATGCCAGCAATTATTATTTTGCACAGGCCATTAAATACAAACCATATAAGTGTCCTCAGGAGTTGATAAAGAAGATTATCAGCATATGAGAATCTTGTTCTAAAGTCTTCTAGCTCTCTCTCCCTATAGGCCAGACTCATGCAGCTGACACCTAGCCAGAAGTAAAGTAAATCATTTCCATTCCTGCTCTGGCCGAGCTCCAAAAAACAATTCCAGAGATGAAATGTATCACGTCCAACACATGAGTATCAGGTATTTATTAAACTGAGCTCTATTAGAGCCAAGATAGCTTTTTCCTTAAGTTCCCTTGTAAGATTTTGATTCTATAGGTCATTGGTAGAAAAAATATGACTGGGTTTTACTGAAGTTCCAGAGGGAACATAGGAAATATTTTAAAAGCTCTGTGACTTCATCAACAAAGAATTAAAATTAAAATCTGAAATACTGAAAAATTTTCTGTCATCAAATTGAAAAGTCTAAAAGTTGGAAGGGACATCCAAGATCTTCCATCTAGTGTAATCTTCCAGCTGGTACATGTAGTAATCCATGCTAAAGCTTCTCTGAAAGGTGCCAGTGATGAGGAACTCATTACCTGAAAAGGCAGTCCATTTCAGTTTAGAATAGCTCTGATTATTAAGATTTTCTTCCTTACATATTGAATTGAAATATAGCACGTACCCAACATCTCAGTGCAATTTTAAACTTTAATATCTTAAAACAAATTTTTGAAGTACACTGCATAACTGAAAGTTAGATTCTGTCCCTGTGATCCTGGGCTCTGATAGGTGAGTCTTTGCTTTATCTGGCTCAGAACTCAGGCTACATTGAATTGAGACTTTTTGGGATACCCTATATTTCAATTTTATATATAAGAAAGAAAATCTTAAATATATATATACATATATATAATATGTAGTTACTATATATACATGTATATGACTATATATATATTTAAAATGTATGTATATATTATCTTTCCCTGTTAGTACATAAACTCTTCAAGAGCAAGGATAGTCTTTCTTGCTTTTATTGTATCTCTAAAAGCTTAGCACAGTTCTTGGCACACAGTAAGCATTTTGCAAATGCTTTTTCATTCCTTCATTCAGCCATTCACTTATGCATTTATTCAAATATTTCTTTCTGAAATTTTGTAGAATAATAGAACCACCCAGAAGCATAGAAACTTCAAGGGACCTCAGCACACAATTAGTCCAACTGATATCTCAACAGATATCCCCACCTTAGCTTCCTTTGCAAATGGTCATCTAGCCTCTGTTTGAAGACCTTCAGTGATGGAGAGCTCCTCAGCAATTCCATTTTACTCTGAGGCAGTTTTAATTATTAGGATTTCCCCCCTAAAATTGAAACTAAATTAATATACCTGCAACTTTCACTCATTGCTTATAATTCTTTCTTTTGGATCCAGGAATGTAAAAAGGCTAATCCCATCCTGTTTCCAACCCCTCCCCCCCCCCCACAATGTACACTGAGTCTTTCAAATACTGAAAGATAGCCTCCATAAGGTGCAGTGGAAAATATATTCGAGACTTACTGGCAAGATGGCTGCCTGAATGGAAGGCAGGCTGCCCAGCTCCGCTGTTATCTTTTTCATCAAAACTCTGAAGTTTGTACCAGTCAGATTAATGATGAAGAAATCCAGTGAAAACCACAGTGATTTTGTCCAACCTTGAACTGCACAAAAATTCATCTAGAAACTCACTAGTAATGGGAAAGGGGATCCCTCCTGATTAGAGAGTGCCAACACAGAGAGGGGGACATGTGTAGTATGAAAAGCTATGTGTGTGGAGGCAGCAAGAGTGGAGGGCACTCCTGAGAAAGCCTCAGGGTTGTCAGAAAGCTCCTGGGTAGGAGCCTTGGAAGCACAGGGGAGCCCAGCATATAGAAAAACAAAGACCAACATAATGCCAATTAGCACATATAACCTAGTCCCATTGGTTCTGAAGGTCCCTAACTCTGTCATGAGCTGCCAGGGTGGGCTCTGAATCTCTAGCACTCAGGACCTAAAAGATGCAGGGCAGTTGAACCTTAGGTGGAGGAAGTCAGAGCAAGAATCCAGGGGACCCAGAGAGGGACCAAGCAGACATCATGGAATAGGGTCTAGCTTTGATATAAAACCCCAATTTAGAAACTAAAGCTGGAACATCAACCAACATATGCATTTTTTCAAATCCAATGCTACAATAACTGAAAGCAAAGATGCAAGGGAAAAAAAAGAATTTTCTACAAGAACTACATGTATACCTATAATAAATGAAACAAGAGATAAAAAAATGAAATAAAAGCTCTTAAGGAAAGAATTGGTAGGAGAATAATTAGCTTAGAAGAGGAAATGTTACGGGGCAGCTAGATAGCACAGTGAATAGAGCGCTGGCTCTGGAGTCAGGAGGACCTGAGTTCAAATTTGGCCTCAGACACATCATACTCACTAGCTGTGTGACCCTGAGCAAGTCACTTAATCCTGATTGCCTTGCTGAAAAAAAAAAAGGAAAAAGAGAAGAAGAAACGTTAAACCCTATCCAAGGTTTATTGGATTAATTAAATTAAAATAGACTAAACTCAAATCAGTGATTTCATGAAAATGGAAGAAGTGATAGAAGATAATAAAAATAGGATAAAATGTAAGATATTTAGTATAAAAAGCAATTGACTTGGAAAACAGGTCAAGGGGAGATAATTTAAGAATTATTGGACTTCTTGAAAACCATGATTTTTTAAAAAAAAACCAGGACACTGTTTTTCATAAATGAAAATTATTCGTATCTATTAGAACAAGAAGGCAAAGAAAAGATAGAAATAATCCATGAATTCTCTCTTCCTTCTTCCCACCAAAAGGAACTCTCCAAGGAAAACCTAGGCATGTCAAATCCAAGATCAAGAGTTCTCATGTCAAAGAAATAATACTGTCAGCATCTGGAAAGAAGAAATTTAGGTACCCAAGAACTACAGTTATAATCATACAAAACCTGGCAGCTTTTACTAAAAGTCAGAGGAGAACTTGGAATATGATATTCCAAAATAGATAGGCTTATAACCAAGAATAGCTTACGCTGAAAAGCTGAATATAATACTGTGGTTTGTTGGTGTGGATGGACTTTTAATGGAAAAGAGGACTTTTAAGCATTTTTTTTTTTGTTTATATGAGGCAATTGGGGTTAAGTGACTTGCCCAGAGTCACACAACTGGAGAGTGTTATGTCTGAGGCTGGATTTGAACTCAGGTCCTCCTGATTCTAGGGCCACTGTTCTATCCATTGCACCACCTAGCTGCCCTTTCTAAGCATTTCTGTTGTAAAGACTAGAACTAAGTAGGAATTTGGAAATACTAATACAAGGGTCTAGTGAAACCTAGAAAAGTAAATTTATTTGATCAATTGGAAAAAGTTTTAGGATGATGTATTGCTAGTGTTCTAATGTAGGGTGGTAAAGAATCAAGTATCCCTCTAGAACCTTGACATATTCAAAGGATGTTGAGGAAGTTAAATAAGAAAAACAGAGATCCTGAGATGAGGAATGGTTCTGTCCTGAGTATTCAAAGAGAGGAAAGAGAACAGAGAGTAAAAGGAGGGATAAACTTGTGTAGAATGGAGGAAGATGGGTGTGGGACTTGCTATTTCTCATAATTGGGGTATGTGAAAATATACAAACATAGAAGAGGTGGGAAGAGATGGCATTAAATGAACCTCACTCCTCTGAAATGGACAAGTGAGGGCTGAACACATACAAAATGAACTTGGCATAGACATATATCAAAATTAATAGGAAAACAAGTGGTGATAGGGAGAGGGACTAAAAGGGGAGAAAAGTCACAAACAAACCAACTTGCTGATCCTGAAGGGAGGATTAAAAGGTAGGGAGAAAGAAAAGAAGAAAAATAGCATCTAAGGGGTTCTTTAGATTGCTTCGTAAACAACAAGGGTGGGGGGATAGCTAAACAAATTGAGGTATATGAATGTAATATAGCATTGTTGCACTATAAGAAATAAAGAGATAATTGTAATGAATTTTGGGTAGTATGAACTGACTTATAGTGAAGTGAGAAGAACCAAGAGAAGAATTTACACAAGAATAACATTATAAAACAAAATAACTTTGAAAGACTTAAAAACTCTCTTTAAAGGAATGACCAACCAGGACTCCAGAGCACCTATGATGAAACATGTTACCCCTCTCCTGATAGAGAGGTGATAGATTTTTAAAGATGGCCAATGTGTGGATTCGTTTTGCTTGACCAAGGTGATTTGTTACAAGGTTTTACCCCTTCATTTTCTTTATGTTAATGGGGAAGGGGAGGTCATGGAAGGAGATGGGTAGCGATAGAGAGGGCAAAAATAAAAGATGGTTCATAAAGAAACAAAACAAGTCAGACATTTTTGAAAGTAACATATAGGGGCAGCTAGGTGGCATAGTGGATAGAACACTGGTCCTGGATTCAGAAGAATCTGAGTTCAAATCTGGCCTCTGACATATAACATTTACTAGCTGTGTGACCCTGGGCAAGTCACTTAACTCCATTTTCTAGCCAAAAAAAAAAAAGAAAAGAAATAATGTGTAGAATTTGTGATATTCTTTCTTTCTTTTCTTTTTTTGGTTTGTTGTTGTTGTTTTTTGCTAAGCAATGGGGTTAAGTGACTTTCCCAGGGTCACACAGCTAGTAAATGTCAAGTGTCTGAGGCCAGATTTGAATTCAGGTTCTCCTGACTCCAGGGCCAGTGCCCTATCCATTGTGCCACCTCGATGCCCTCAATTATTATCATTATTATTATTTTAAATAAATAACATCCACTTTAATTCTTTTTTTTGGAGGCAATTGGGGTTAAGTGACTTGCTTAGAATCAAGCAGCTAGTAAGTGCTTGAAGCTGGATTTGAACTCAGTTCCTCCTGACTCCAGGATGTGTACTCTATCTGCTACACCACCTACCTGCCCCCTATTATATACTTCAAAAAAGCCAAGCTGTGTGAAATGGAAATTCTCAGTTTCATAGAAACTCTTCATTTTGTTTTCTTCTGTATATAGAAAAATGCTAATGTGGAGTTGATACCCAAGAGATTTGAGGAGAAAATCATAGATTTCAAAGTGGAAGGTCCATTATACCCAAACCCTTCATTTTACAGATATGGAAACTGAGGCTGAGAGATTAAGTGACCTGTCCATATAGAATGTGTCTGAGGCAAGACTCCAACCCAGGCTATATGGACTCCAAATCCAGTGCTCTATCTACTGAACCATACTGCCTCTCTTCATTAAATAGCTCCTGGTCACCCTGAAAAAACTCACATCGGCTGACTGAGATGAACTCCATCCTTGGGTACAGAAAAAACAAAACAAAACTGGTATATGTGATTGCTAAACAACTCTCAGTAATATTTGAAAGCTTATAGAGAATGGGAGAGGCCTGGAGAAGGGCGAATGTTCCAATTTTCAAAAAAGGAAAATTTAGTATCATAAGTCTTGCAAATTATATGCCCATGAGCTTGACTTTGATTTCTGTGAAACTTCTAGAGTGGATCAATAAAGATATAGGAGTGATCATAAAGAGCCACCATGGCTCCAGCAAGAATGAAAAATGCTGAATTAGTCTCATTTTGGTTTTTGGTGGGATTATCATAGATCAGGGTATCATTATATACAAAGTTTGTGTAGTTATAGCAAAGCATTTGATAAGATATCTCAATGTGTTGGATTATACATTAGATGACAACTAGATGATAATGCCAATAGATGAATTCAGAACTGGTTTACTGACTGGTCTCAGAGAGTAGTCAATAATTCAGTGTCAGTTTAAAAGAAGGTCTTCTGGGGCAGCTAAGTGGCCCAGTGGATAGAGCAGTGGCCCTCGAGTCAGGAGGATCTAAGTTCAAATCTGGCCTCAGACACTTGACACTTACTAGCTGTGTGACCCTAGGCAAGTCACTTAACCCCATTGCCTAGCCTAAAAAAAAAACCAAACCCCCAAAAAACAAAAGGAGGTCCTCTGTGAGGGTTTCTGGAATCTGTGGTTGGCTCTGTAATTTTTATCAAGCCCTGCTGGAGTCTGCATTGTGTTATGGAAACCTCAAAATCTAATGTAATCATAGAATATGTTGAAAGTCATGACTTTCAGGAATAAAGAGATGATGGTCCTTCTATTCTCCTCTATGTCTAGATCACATCTGGAGAATCATGTTCCATTCTGGATGGACACCACAATTTTAAGAAGGTTAATCAATAAGCTGAGGACCATACAGAGGAAGTCTTTAAGGGCATGTCACGTGAGGATTCATTGAAGAAACTGGGGATGTTTAATCTGGAGAAGAAATGACTCAGGTGGGGCATAATGGTTATTTTAAGATTTGAAAGGTTGTCATGCGGAAGAAGGCACAACTAGTAACAAAGGGTGGAAGCTGTAAAGGGGCAAATTTAAACTTGTAAGGAAAACCTTTCTAAAAATTAGAGCCATACTAAGTGGCATTATTTGCCTTTGGAGGTGGTGGGTCTCTTCTCATTTAGAGGTCTTTGAGAAAAGGCTACACAACGACTTGTTGGATACACGTTATTACAGCAAGTTCATTTCAGGGATGGGCTGGATGAAAGTCTCAAGTTTGAAATTTCATGATCCTGTAATTCTGTGTTTGTCTCCAGAACGACCAGATTCTCTTTTTAATAAAATGAGAAGAACCCTAGATTTGTAGTCAGAGCTCCAGCTCTGGCTCTTTCACTCATTACCTTTGTAACTGTAAGCAAGTTATTTAACCAATTGGAACCTCAGTTTCCTCATCGATAAAATAAGGCAGGTGGACTAGATGACCTCTGAGGATCTTTCTAGCCCTAAAACTATGGTTTGGGACTCTGTAAGGTCGAGGTCATCCATGATTTGCAGACACATAGCATCACCTTGAGAATATTGGCTTTTAAAAGACGAATTTTCATTTCAGGAAATGCCCAGAGATTATTGAAAGCACTGTAAAATTTCCCAAATATAATCCAGTCCTCTTTCTCATTTCTTTTTAATTTTTGACCCATATTATCAATCACCTGTAGTTCCTATCCAAGATAAATGCACAAATAGACTAACTCTTTCATTTTCCACCAAGTTGCACTCTCAAGTTTTCTGCCACATCCTAGAAACCTCTTCACTCTGGAGGTTCACTCAATCCTTGGAATTCACACCTAGGAAGTAACCCCTCTCTCCTTTAACCTTCCCTCTGACTGGGTGGCTTACTCCAGAACCTCCATTTAAGAACGGCTCTCAGACCAGCTGTATCTTCATTTCTTACCAGGTTACCCTGTGGACTTCTCTGTCTACCATCTCCTACTTTCAGCTACCTTTTTCGTGTTGTCTTCCCCTATTAGAATATAAGTTCTTAGAAGGCAAGGATTGTCTTTCCTTTTGTCTGTATTTGTATTTCCAATGCTTAGCAAAATTCCTGGCATGTAGTAAACACTTAAAAAGTAGATATTTTATATATTTCGTTAACTATATTCCAATTACATGTAAAAATATTTTAAACAATCATTTAAAAAAATTTGAGCTCTAAATTCCCCCCTCCTGTCTTTCCTCATACTTGAAGAGACATGGAATTTGATATCAATTACATGTGAATTTATGCAAAATGTATTTCCATGTTGCAAAAGAAAACACAAATGAAATGAAAGAAAAATAAGGAAAGTTAAAAAAAAAGTATGCTTCAATTTGCATTCAGAGTTTATCAGTTCTCTCTCTGGAGGTGGATAGCATTTTCCATCATGGGTCCTTTGAAATTGTCTTGGATTGTTGTCTTGAACAGAGCAGCCAAGGCTTTCAAAGTTGACTGTCCTTACGATATTGCTGTTACTGTGTGCAATGTTCTGATTTTGCTCATTTCACTTTGCAGGAGTTTGTATAAGTCTTCCCAGGTTTTTCTGAAACTATCGTGCTCACCATTTCTTATAGCATAATAATATTCCATCACAATCATATACCACAACTTTTTCAGCCATTTCCCAATTGATGGGCTTCCCATTGATTTCCATTTTTTTGCCACCACAAAAAGAGCTGCTGTTAAGTACTTTCGTACAATGTAAATACTTTTCCTTTTTCTTTGATCTCTCTTGGATATAGACATAGTAGTGATATTTCTGGGTCAAAGGGTCTGAAGTTTTGTAGCTTGTTGGACATAGTTCCAAATTGTTCTCCAGAATGGTTGGACTACTTCACAACAATTTTTTTATATCCCCTCTAGCATTTGTCATTTTCCTTTTCTGTCATATTAGCAAATCTGATAGGTGTGGGCTGTTAATCTCAGAGTTGTTCTAATTTGCATTGCTGTAATCAGTAGTGATTTAGAACATTTTTTAATGTGATTATTAATAGCTTTCATTTCTTATTCTGGAAACTGCTTGTTCATATCTTTTGACTATTTATCAACTGGGGAGTGGCTCTGATTTTTATAAATTTTCCTCAGTTCCTTGTATATTTGAGAAATGAGGCGTTATCAGAGAAGTTTGCTATAAACATTTTCCCCGGTTCCCTGCTTACTTTCTTTTGGCTACATTAGTTTGGTTTGTATAAAAGCTTTTTGATTTCTGGTAGTCAAAATTATCTATTTTATTTCCTGTGATACTCTGTATCTCTTGCTTGGTCATAAACTCTTCCTTTATCCATAGACCTGACACTTACATTTTTCCATGCTCCCCTAACTTACTTGTGAAGTCACCCTTTATGTCTAAATCATTTATCCATTTTGACCTTATCTTGGTACTGGTGTGAGAGTTTGGTCTGTGTCTAGTTTCTGCCAAATGGCTTTCCAGTTTTCCTAGCAATTTTTGTCAAACAATGAGTTCTTATCTTTAAAGGTTGGATCTTTGTGTTTACTAGAGAACAAATTATTGTGGTCATTTATTACTATGCGTTCTGTGCCTAATGTATTCCAATGACCTACTACTCTCTTTCTTATCCAATAGTAGATTGTTCTGATGATTATTGCTTTGTAATATAGTTTGAAATCTGGAACTGCTTACAATTTTTTCATTGATTCCTTTGATATTCTTGACTTTTTGTTTTTCCGGGTGATTTTTTTTTAGATCTATAAAATAATTCTTTGGTTGTTTGATTGCTATGACATTGAATAAATATATCAATTTAGGTAGAATTATTATTTTTATTATATTAGCTTGGCCTGCCCATGAGCTACTGATATTTTTCCAATTAATTAGATTTAACTTTATTTGTGTGAAAAGGGTTTTGTAATTATGTTCATATAATCCCTAGGTTTGTTGTGGCAGGTTGACTTCCGAGTATTTTATATTATCTGCAGTTATTTTAAATGGAATTTCTCTTTCTGTCTCTTGCTGCTGGGTTTTGTTTGTAGCGTATAGAAATGCTGATGATTTATGTACATTTATTTTATATCCTGCAGCTTTGCTGAAGTTGTGAATTTTTTCAACTAGTTTTTTTAGGTGATTCTTTAAGGTTCTCTATATCATCATATCATCTACAAAGAGTGATAGTTTTGATTCCTCATTGCCTATTTTAATTCTTCAATTTCTTTTTCTTGTCTTATTGTTATCACTACCATTTTTAGCACAATATTGAATAATAGTGGTGATAATGGATACTCCTGATCTTATTGGGAAGGCTTCGAGTTTACACCATTACAGATAATGCTTGGTCTTGGCTTTAGATAGGTACTACTTATCATTTTAAGAAAGGTTCCATTGATTCCTATGCTTTCTAGTGCTTTGAACAAGAATAAATATTGTATTTTATCAAAGGCTTTTTTCTACATCTATTGATAAAACCATATGTTTTTGTTATTGATGTAGTCCATTATGTTGATAGTTTTCCTAATATTGAACCAGCCTTGCATGCCTGGTATAAATCCCACCTGGTCATAGTGTATCATCTTTGTAACATATTGCTGTAATTTCCTTGCTAGTATTTTATTTAAAAATTTTGCATCAATATTCTTTAGAGAAATTGGTTTATAGTTTTCTTTTTCTGTTCTCATTCTCCCTGGTTTAGGTATCAAAACCATATTTGCATCATAAAAGGAATTTAGTAAAACTTTTTTTTCCTCAAATAGTTTTTGTAGAATTGGATTAATTATTCTTTAAATGTTTGGTAGAATTCCCTTGTAAATCCATCTGGTCCTTGGGATTTTTTTCTTAGGGAGTTTATTGATGGCTTGTTCAATTTCTTTTTCTGAGATATGGTTATTAACGTATTCGATTTCTTCTTCTGTTAATCTGGACAGTTTATATTTTTATAAATATTTATCTATTTCACTTAGATTGTCAGTTTTACTGGCATATAATTGGGCTAGTAATTGTTTTAATTTCATGTTCATTTGTAGTGGATTCTTTCTTTTCATTTTTGATACTAGGAATTTGGTTTTCTTCTTTCTCTTTTTAGAAATGTAATTAACTAGGGGCAGTTTGGTGGTGCAGAGGATAGTGCACCAGTCCTGGAGTCAAGAGGACCTGAACTCAAATCCAGCCTCAGACATTTACTAGCTGTGTGATCCTGGGCAAGTCACTTAACACTGGTTGCCTCCATAAATATCAAATTAACCAAAGGCTTATCTATTTTATTAATTTTTCATAAAACCAGTTACTAGTTTTATGTATTCAATTTTTGTTTTGCTTTCAATTTTATTAATCTCTCTTTTGATCTTCAGGATTTCTATTTTGGTATTTAATTGGAGATTATTAATTTGTTCTTTTTCTAACCGCATGCCCCATTCATTTAAAAACTGCCTGTTCACATTTTTTTGACAATTTATCAGTTGAGGAATGATTTGTATTCTTATAAATTTCATTCAGTTCTCTCTATGTTTTAGAAATGAGGCTTTTTATCAAAGACACTGGCTGTAAAAATTGATTCCCAGCTTTCTGCTTCCCTTCTAATCTTGGTTGCATTGGCTTTGTTTATGCAAAAACTTTTCAATTTAATGTAATCAAAATTATCCATTTTGCATTTCATAATGTTCTCTGTCGCTTGTTTGGTTATAAATTCTTCCTTTCTCCATAAATCTGCCAGCTAAACTATTCCTTGCCTTCTAGTTTGCTTATAATATCAGCCTGTATATCTAAGTTGTATACCCATTTTGACTTTATCTTGGTATACAGTGTAAGATGTTGGTCTATTCTTAGTTTCTGCCGTACTGTTTTCCAGTTTTCCCAATTATTTTTGTTAAATAGTGAGTTCTTATCCCAGAAACTGGAGTCTTTGGGGTATTAAACAGTAGATTACTATAGTTATTGACTGTTGTGTCTTGTGTACCTAACTATTCCACTGATCTAACACTCTATTTCTTAGCCAGTACCAAAGTAGTCTTGATGATTTCTACTTTATAATACAATTTAAGATCTGGCATGGCTAGGCCACTTTCCCGTGCATTTCTTTTCATTAATTTCCTTGATATTCTGGACCTTTTGTTCTTCCAGATGAATTTTGTTATTATTTTTTCTAGCTTCATAAAATAATTTTTTGGTATTTTGATTGGTATGGCACTGAACAAGTAAATTAATTTAAGTAGAATTGTCATTTTTATGATGTTCGCTCAGCCTACCCAGAAGCAACTGATACTTTTCCAGGTGTTTAGATCTGACTTTATTTGTGTGAAAAGTGTTTTGTAGTTGTGTTCATATAGTTCCTGGGTTTATTTTGGCAGGTAGAGTCCCAAATATTTCATAATGTCTACAGTTACTTTAAATGGAATTTTTCTTTCTATCTCTTGCTGTTGGGATTTGTTAGTAATATATAGAAATGCTGATGATTTATATGGATTTATTTTATAGCCTGCAACTTTGCTAAAGTTGTTTGTTATTTCAAGTAGTTTTTTAGTTGATTTTCTAGGATTCTTTAAGTATACCATCATATTATCTGCAAAGAGTGATAACTTTGTTTCTTCTTTGCCTATTCTGATTCCTTCAATATTTTTTTCTTCTGTTATTGCTAAAGCTAACATTTCTAGGACCATATTGAATAACAGTGTTGATAATGGACATTCTTGTTCCACCCCCGATCTTATTAGCAATACGTCTAACTTATTCCCATTACATATAATGCTTGCTGATAGTTTTAGGTAGATGCTACTTATCATTTTAAGGAAGCCTCCATTTATTGCTATGCTTTCCAGTGTTTTTAATAGGAATGGGTGTTATATTTTGTCAAAAGCTTTTTCTGCATCTATTGAGGTAATCATATGGTTTCTGTTACTTTTGTTGATATGACCAATTATGCTGATTGTTTTCTTAACAGTGAACCAGCCCTGCATTCCTGGTATAAATCCTACCTAGCCATAGTGTATTATTCTCACAGTAAGTTGCCATAATTTTTTTTTGCTAATATTTTATTTAAAATTTTTGCACCTATATTCATTAGGGAAATTGGTCTATAATTTTCTTTCTCTTTTGACTCTTCCCAGTGGAGGTATCAGTACCTTATTTGTATCATAAAAAGAATTTAGTAGGACTCCTTCTTTACTTATTCTCCCAAATAGTCTATATAGCATAGAATTAATTGTTCTTTAAATGTTTGATAGAATTCACTTGTGAATCCATCTGGCCCTGGAGATTTTTTCTTAGGTAGTTCATTGATAGCTTGTTCAATTTGTTTTTCTGAGATGGGGTTACTTAAGTATTTTATTTCCTCTTCTGTTAAATCTGGGCAATTTATATTTTTGTAAATATTCATCCATTTCACTAAGATTGTGAAATTTATTGGCATACAGTTGGGCAAAATAGTTCCTAATTATTGTTTTAACTTCCTCTTCATTCACCCTTTTCATTTTTGATAGTGGTAATTTGGTTTTCTTCTTTTTTTTTAATCAAATTAACCAAAGGTTTATCTATTTTATTGACTTTTTCTTAAAACTACCTTTTAGTTTTCTTTATTAGTTCAATAGTTTTTTTAATTTCAATTTTATTAATCTCCCCTTTGGTTTTCAATATTTCTAATTTGGTATTGAATTGGGAATTTTTAATGTGTTCTTTTTCTAGCTTTTTTAGTTGTATGCCCAATATATTGATCTCTTTCTCTATTTTATTCATGTAAGCATTTAGAGATATAAAACTTCTTCTAAGAACTGCTTTTGCTGCATTGCATAAGTTTTGGTAGGTTGTCTCATTATTCTCATTCTATTTTATGAAGGTATTGATTGTTTCTATGATTTGTTGTTTGACTCACTCGTTCTTTGGGATTAGATTATTTAGTTTCCAATTAATTTTTAGTCTATCTTTCCATGGTCTTTTATTACATATGATTTTTATTGCATCATAATCTGAAAATGATGCATTTAATATTTCTATTGGATTGTGAGGTTTTTATGCCCTAGTACATGGTCAATTTTTGTGTAGGTGCCATATACCACTGAGAAAAAGGTATGTACCTTTTTATTTCCACTGAATTTTCTCCAGAGTTCTACCATATCTAACTTTTCTAAAATTCTAGTCATCTCCTTAATTTCTTTCTTGTTTATTTTGTGGTTAGATTTATTTAGTTCAAAGAGTGGGAAGTTGAGGTACCCCACTAGTATAGTTTTGCTGTCTTTTTCTTCCTGTAACTCCTTGAATTTCTCCTCTAAGAATTTGGATGCCATACCACTTAGGGTATATATGTTTAGTAATGATATTACTTCATTATTTATGGTGCCTTTTAGTAGACTATGATTTCCTTCTTTATCTCATTTAATTAGATCTATTTTTGCTTTTGCTTTGTCTGAGATCAGGATTGCTACCCCCCCCCCCTTTTTTTTTACTTCAGCTGAAGCATAGTATATTCTATTCCAGCCTTTTACCTTTACCCTGTGTGTATCCCTCTGTTTCAAATGTGTTTCTTGTGAACAACATATTGTAGTATTATGGTTTTTAATCCATTCTGCTATCAACTTCCATTTTATGGGGGAGTTCATCCCATTCACATTCACAGTTATGATTACTATCTGTGTCTTTCTCTCCATCCTATTCCTCTCCACCCCATTTATGCTTTTCTCTCTCTTCCCTTTCCCTCCTCAAAGGAGTTTTGCTTTTGATCACTGCCTCCCTCAATCTCCCCCCCATCTCCACTTCTGTCAGCCCTCTCCCTATTCTTTCTCTTTTTTCTTGCAACTTCTTCCCTCCCTTTTAACCACTCCCCCCCTTTGCTTTCCTCTTTCCCCTCCTACTGTCTATAGGACAAGTTAGGTTTCTATACCTAAATGGGTATGTTATTCCCTCTTGAGTCAAATCTGATAAGAGTAAGGTTCAAACAGTGCTTATTTCTCTCCCTTCTTTCCCTCTACTCTAATGTTTTTGTGCTTCTCCCTAGGACGTAATTTACCCTTTTCTTCCTCGTCCTTTCCTCTTCTCCCATTACAATCTTTTTTCACCCTTTAATTAGGTTTTTTATCATCACACCAAAGTCAGTTTATACCCAAGCCCTTTGATTATGTGTATCCCTTCTAAATATCGTAATAAAGATACAGTTCTCAAGAGTTAAAAGTATCATTTTCCCATGTAGGGATGTACACAGTTTGTGCTTATTGAATGACAAATTTTTTTTTCTTTCCTGTTTACCTTTTTGTGCTTCTCTTGAGTCTTGTATTTGAAGATTGATCTCTGGTCTTTTCATCAGGAAGGTTTGGAAGTCCCCATTTCATTGAATGGCCATCTCCGCCCCTAAAGATTATGCTCAATTTTGCTGAGTTGTTGATCCTTGGTTGTAATGCAAGCCCCTTTGCCTTATGGAATGTCATATTCCAACCCTCCAATCTTTTAAAGTGGAAGCTGCAAGGTCCTGCATAATCCTGACTGTGGTTTCATGATATTTAAATAGTTTCTTTCTGGCTGCTTGCAGTATTTTCTCCTTGACCTGATAATTCTGGAATTTGACTATAATACACCTTGGTGTTTTCAATTTGGGATCTTTTTCAGGAGATGATCGATGGATTCTTTTGATGACTATTTTACCCTCTGGTTCTAGAACCTCAGGGCAGTTTTCCTTGATGATTTCTTGAAAGATACTATCCAGGCTCTTTTTGGATCATGGGTTTCAGGTAGACCAATAATTCTTAAAATATCTCTCCTGGATCTATTTTCCAGGTCTGTTGTTTTTCCAAAGTATTTTATGCTTTCTTCTATTTTTTCATTCTTTTGATTTTGTTTGACTGATTCTTGATGTCTCATAAGGTCATTAGCTTTCACTTGCTCAGTTCTAATTTTTAATGAATTGTCTTCTTCAGTTAGCTTTTGTACCTCCTTTTCCATTTGGCCAATTCCACTTTTTAATGAGTTATTTTCTTCAGTGTACTTTTTTCCCCCATTTGGCTAATTGTATTTTTAAGGACTTGTTTTCTATAGTCAATTTTTGTCCTTCCTTTTCCAAGCTATTGCCTCTCTTTTGCATATCTCTCATTTCTTTTCCCAATTTTTCTTATACCTCTCTTATTTGACTTTTAAAATCCTTCTTGAGCTCTTCCACAAAGGCTTTTTGGGCTTGAGACCAGTTCATATTCCCCTTTGAGATTTCTGATGTGGGTGTATTGACAATGTTGTCCTCTTCTGAATTTGTGTTTTGATCTTCCCTGTCCCCATAATAAAAAAATCTATGGTCTTTGTCTGTTTCTGCTTTTTACTTGTGTTTGCCTATTTCCTTGCTTTTAAAGTTGAGCTCTCTTGCTGTAGCACAGGGGGCACTGACCCAAGCTTCTTGTGCTGGAAGCCAGGGTCCTGGTCACTGAAGCACAGAGAGATTTGGGTGCTGGAGTCTACTGGTTCCCCTGCCTGTGCCAAGGCACTTGGGGAGGAGGATTCTGGTGTTGGTCCTTGCGTGCTCCACCACCCTGGGGTTCAGGCTCTCCCATTGGTTTGCCAAAGTGGGGCTTGCCACTGTCTTGCTGGGATGCCTCCTGTCCTGTACTGCTCCCTTTCCACCAGACTGAGAGGGACCTTTCCCTCTAATCCCTCAAGCTTCCTGGGTTAAAAGACTGTTGCACCCCATCTTTCTATTGTTTCAGTTGTTTCTGTGTTTTTCTTGGGGCAATATTTTCTGGGGTTTTAGAGGTCAATAAGAGACAGTGAGAGTGACTTACTTCTTACTGTGCCATTTTGGCTCCTGGAAGTCAGTTGCCCCAATTCTATTTTTTTAAAATGTTATTTGCTTCAGTATTTTTTGTGCTTCTTTTATCAAACTGTTAAATTTCTTTTCATAATTTTCTTCCTTTACTTTTATTTCTTTACCTAATTTTTCCTCCACCACTCTAATTTGATTTTGAAAATCATTTTTAAGTTCTTCTAGATATTCTTATTGGATTTGTGTCTAATTCACATTTGTTTTTCCCTTTGAGGCATTGCTTGTTGCTATTTTGACTTCATGGATTTCTTCTGAGTTTGTGACTTGATCTTCCCTGTCACTATAGTAGTTTCTTATGAACATGTTTGTTGTTGTTGTTAGTTGCTCAACTTTATACCCTATTTCTTGATTTTGAACTTTGTGTTAATATTGGACTCTGTTCCTGGTTGGGGGTGGGGGGCACTGTCTCAAGTTTCAAGCTTTTTTACACTACTGTTTTCAAAGTTAGTTCTAGGAGCTTAGAAGTTTTCAGTGCTTCCAAGGTGGTATGGTCTGGGGCAAATTGTCTTCACTGCTCTCCTGGTCTGTACTTTGATCCTTACCCTGGAAGGCACTGTGGGACTTGCCAAATGGCATCTTATCCTCTTATCTATCGCTAGCACAGGATAATCTCTTTCTGATCAGTTGCCAGGTTTCCTTACTTTTTCTGACTTGAGAGCTCCCGAAGCTACTGTTGCTTCTGTCACCACCTCCTGGTCCCTCGACGGGTTTTTCATCTAAATGGGTTCTGGGCCAGCCCCTACACCCATGTCACAAATCTCTCTTTACAAACTCCTGTGTTGACCGGGGCTGGAAGGTTGTCTCATTCTGACCTTTTATTGGCTCTGCTACTCCAGAATTCAATTTGAGGAATTATTTTAAAATTGTTTGGAGGCAAATGTTGGGAGAGCTCAGTTGAGTGCTTTCTCTTCTCTACCATCTTGGTTCTACCCCCAGAATAATAACTTAATAAATGTTTGTTGATTGGCAAACTGATTAACATTCAGTGCATAAACTAGTCTGGATCCTAGGCATTCCTCATCTTCAAGAATTTTTTTTTTTTTGGCTTGGATTGTTAGGCCAAACTCTTTTGAGTGGTTATGAGTTTTATTAAAGAGATTCCATAGAGAACAACTTTTGTTGGGTATAAATAGTCTGTAGAATATTATCTATGTTATCTTGTACATAAGACTTAGCATAAAAGACTTCATTCAGGAAATGCATGATCAGAGAAGGTGAGCTGGTCATATAATGAGGAAGAGGGATAAACATTTAAGTGTTTGACTGGTATCCACAAAAGGCTAAAAAAAGAGACCTAGATGAAGATCTGCAGTTTATTTGGTGACTCCTTTACATAGAAGAATTATGGGGGAGACATCGGCAAGAGCTATGCAGAATGAGAAGGTATCAATAGGTTGTGATCCATGTCTTAGGAGGGATAAGGTAAATTAATGAGATTGTTAATTCACTGAATCATTGGAATATGATTATAAAGAACAAACTCCTCTGCTCACTACTAAAATTCCTCTACAATTTAATGCTACCTTACCTTTCCAGACTTCTCTTGTCTCATTCCCCTCCACATACTCTTCATTCAATTCATCTTGGCATCTTGAATTCCTGCCCATCTTTTAAATTCGAAATCAAATACCATCTTCTCTGTGAAGCCTCCCCTGGTCCACTCTGTGGATGATGGCCTCCTACCTGAAGCCTTACAGAATAATTTAATAATGTGTTTCATATCTCTCTGAAGCCCTTATCATATAATAATAGACATTTTCAATATCTTGGCATGTTTCATTCCCCTTATGGGCTCTAAGTGCCATTAAAACAGGAACTATTTTTTTATTTAACTTTTGTATTTCCCCAGTGTCATCATAGTACCCTGAATGCAAGAGGTGATCAAATACTATAATGTAGGACACTATACTTATAGAAGAATCACAAAATCATGAGATGGTGCAAATTTAGAGACATCTCCACTCCAAATGTTCGTATGGATTATTTGTGCCTGACCTGTGTTAGAGCCTTCCAAGTTTGTATTGATCTGATCAGCTATGGTCAGGCACATTGCACCTTGATCTCAACATAATGATGTCATTTTGATCATGTTTGAGAATGAAGGACAATAACCAACCAAACAGAAGAATCACAATTTGGTGTTCCAAAGGGTAATTAAAAGAAGCATGATGAGTGTGATATGAATGTACCAATAAAATGTAGCATTCAGAATGTGAATCTTCTAGATGTGGCCTGTCCAAGGACAAGGGCAACAAGATTATCTCCTGTCTTACTTTTTTAATTATTTATTTTTAAATTCTTAAAATTTATTTATTTATTTTTAGTTTTCAATATTTGATTTTAGAAGATTTTGAGTTATTTTTAAAAAACTAATTATTTTTAGTTTTCAGCATTCACTCCCATAAACTTTTGAGTTTTAAATTTTCCCCCCTCCCTCCCCACCATCCCAAGATGGTGCACAATCTGATATAGGCTCTACATATACATTCCTATTAAACATATTTTCACATTAGTGATGTTGTAAGTAAGAATGAGAACCAATAGGAGGAATCACCAGAAAGAGAAAACAAAACTCAACAGAAGAAAAAAAATAGCAAATAGTGTGCTTTGATCTGCATTCAAACTCCATAGTTCTTCCTTTGGATGTGGATAACATTTTCCATCACGAGGCCTTTGGAGATGTCTTATATCCTTGCATTGTTGGGAAGAACTAAGTCTATCAAAGTTAGTCATAGCACAGTGTGGCTGTTATTATGTACAACGTTCTCCTAGTTCTGCTCATTTTACTCAGCATCAGTCCATACAAGTCTTTCCAGGTTTTTCTGAAGTCTGCTTGCTCATCATTTCTCATAGCACAACAGTATTCCATTACATTCACATACCACAACTTGTTCAGTCATTCCCCAATTGATGGATATCCCCTCAATTTCCAATTATTTGCCACCACAGAAAGAGCTGCTATAAATATTTTTGTACATATGGGTCATTTTTCCATTTTTATGATCTCTTTGGGATACAGCCTTAGAAGTGCTATTGCTGGGTCAAAGGGTATGCACATTTAATAGCCCTTTTTATAGCCCTAAATTCCCCCCCTCCACTCCCCCTCCCTAAGATTACATGTAATCTGATATATGCTATACATGTATGATCATATTAGACATATTTCCACATTACTCATGTTGTAAAGAAGAATCAGAACCAGAGGGAAAAACCATGAGAAAGAAAACACAAAAAACAACAACAAAAAAGAGAAAATAGTATGCTTTGATCTGCATTCAGACTCCACAGTTCTTTCTCTGAATGTGGATAACATTTTCCATCATGGGTCTTTTGGAATTGTCTTACATCATTGCACTGCTCAGAAGAGCTTAGTCTAACAACGTCGGTCATTGTACAATGTGGCTGTTACTGTGTACACTGTTCTCCTGGTTCTTTTCACTTCTCTCAGCATCAGTTCATGTAAGTCTTTTCATCTCCTGTCTTACTTTCGACACTACTGTAGTATGGGTGCTGAGTAATCTTTGTTTCATTTCTATGGGCCCACAATAAAGCTTGAAAAAAGAAGTGTGGATGGTGGTCAAGTCTAACCCAAGTCTTTGGGGATTCTGGTAATTATGAGTTCTTTTTCTTCCTCACACTGACATATTGAGTGAAGTCAGCCAAAATGACAATGACTAGCTTACAATGGTGAAATAACAAGGGATTTCTCCTAAGGAGTTTCCCTTCCATTTACTGTATTAATCAGAGAGCAGAGTAGAACTAACAAATTTTCACTGGTGACATCACAGGAGATTTAAAGAGTCATTGCATTTATTAATTCAGTCAGCCTGTCAGTCTATAATTTATTCACTCATCCTGCATTCAGCACTTATAATGTGTAAAGCTTTGAGTGAAATGCTGATAGGGATAAAAAGATAAATAAGATACAGTCCTGCCCTGAAGCATTCTAGTGGGAGATAGAAGACATGAACTGACTTCAAAAGAGCTATGATTTCAACAACATGGGAACTCGCATCATGCCTTAGTGGAAAATTTTCATGAGGCTCAGTGACCAAAAATATTTATCCCCAAGTGTGCAGCTTTCTGGTGATGATTCTTTCTGGACAAGTCAGGCTGGTTCTGATATGCCAGACACACAGTCTCTTTGGCAGGCTTAGCCCTACTTTGTCCGTTACTGGAATATCATCAAGAACCTAGGGTCCCTGTCACACAATCACAGAACCTTAGAGCTGAAATGGACTTCCAAGGCCTTCTTGTCAAACTTCCACCTGGACAGGAATCTCCTCTAATGCATCCTCAATGAGTGGTCACCTAGTCTCTGCTTGAAGGGCTTCTGTGATTTCTAAGGTAGCTTATTCTGCTTTTGGATAGCTCTCATTGTTAGGAAGTTTTTTGTCCTTTCATGGTGTCTTAATCTGCCTCCAAAACTTCTAAGCATTGCTCCTAATTATGCCCTATGGGACCAAGCAGAAGAAAGTTAATCCCTCTTCCACTTGACAAAACTTCAAACACTTCATGTCCTTTGGTTGCTTCTCTCTCTCCCTCTCCCCACCCCTATCTCTCTCTCCCCTCCCCCCACTTCTCTCTCTCTGCCTCTTTCCTCCTTTCTTTCCTTCTTTCTGAGAAGGAACTCATTCTACTGCATCATGCTGCTCCAGTGTCCTTCCTGAAATATGGCTCTTAGAATAGGACATAACCCTACACATTTGGTATTTGGCAGAGGAATAGGGAAGCTATCATCTTTCTTGTCCTAGACACTGGGTTTTCATTAATACAGAGAAAGGGTCAAGTGGAGGAAAATGTAGTCAGTCAGTCAACAAACAGTTATTAGACACCTACCATGTGCCAGGCACCACTGAGTACTAGAGATACAAATAAAAACAAAAATAAACTTGGTTTCTTCGCATCAAGTAGCTTATATTCAAATGTGTGAGTATGGGGGAAGACAGCACATAAAGGGGGTCTGAAAAGCATGAATGGGAAGAAAATATTTGAGTGGAGATGTGGTGAAGAAGTCTGTATAGTCAAAAACAAAACCAGAAGAGGAACACAGATGGACTTTTCCTTAAAACGGAGGTTCCTGAGGAACTCAACAATAGCAGAAGGGGACTGCAAGGACAGAGGGATGTTCCACGAATAGAAGGCCACAGGGTTCTAGTGAACCTCCTAGTGAAAAGGCAGCTGAGGCACATGTCAATGTCTGGAGTCAGAAGCAGACCTAGAAGAAGAATGTTTAACTGTGGGGTGTATGGATAGGTCTGGAAGTCCTAAGGGCACAATGGTAGAGTAGCTGGCAGGGCACAGGAGTCCTTGGATTAGATCAGTAGGTATATGACAGTACCTCCTTGGGATATTCCTCCTACCTCTTTGACTTCTAGAATAGGATCTATGATGGCCTGGAATCAAGGAAGGGTGTGAGAAGGGAAGGCATGGGGATCATGGTGCTCTGAGTATTTATTTATCTAGATATATATTGATATAGATGTTTATGTATATGCCTATTATGTATATATATGTGTGTGTATATATATATGTGATATATGATATATGTAAGATCTGTATAAGAAATATCCTATCTTAATGGGTATTGATAGATAGATAGACAGACAGACAGATATTTATATTGAGCAGCTAGGTGGTGTAGTGGATGGAGTGCTAGCCTAGAGCTGAAATGACTTCCTCTTGAAATGACTCATCTTCTTAAGTTCAAATCTAGCCTCAGACCTGGGCAAGTCACTTAACCTTGTTTACCTCAGTTTCCTCATCTGTAAAATGAGCTGGAGAAGGAAATAGCAAACCACCCCAGTATCATTGCCAAGAAAATCCCAAGTGGGGTCACAAAGAGTGGACACAACTAAAATGACTGAACAACAACAACAATATCTGTATCATCCATCTCTGTCTCTAAACCCATTAGAAAGCTACGTATCTTATACACAAAAGGTATGTGAAAAGGGTTAGGAGAACAAATGAGGAAGGAGATCACTTCTATCTGAGACAGTAAATGAACAATTCCCACCCCAATTGTGGCATATATGCAGGTTCTGATTGAATGTGTCTTTTTCTAATCTCTACATCTTGTTGTGGTCCTAGGTCAAGAACCATTCCATTGTTAGAGTAGATAAACCCATGCTGATGGTTTCATAGGATCCCAGAGCCATAGATTTAGAGCTGGTCATCTAGTCCAACCTCCTTATTTTACAGATGAGGAAACTGAGACCTGAGAAGTCACACAGGGACTAACTCCCAGAATCAGAATTGGCACTCAAGTCCTCTGACTCCAAATACAGAGCTCTTGATTTGTTTGCTAACAGAGGTTCACTTTTCCTTGCTAGTTTCTCTCTCTTTGTCCACCCTCTACCTTTCCTTAGCCATTGATTCAATTCTATTATCCCCTATTATCCCTGTTTGGCATCAGGCTATTTTTAGTTTAACACTTTGACATACACTAGATGCTTTTGTTCTCTCTTAGTACTCTAGGTCTGTATAAACACCACTATCATTTAGATGCAAAGAGGATGCTTGTGACTCACTGTCAGCTGGACATGCCTTTTGATCTGTCTTTCAAGCAATGGGATGGATTGACCAGAGCCATTTCAGGTCAATCTTTTGTACAACCCTTATCAAGACCACTATTAAATGGTTGGCTCAAGTGAGGGAAGGGTCTGTGATCATGAAGGAATGAATGAAAAAGTATTTATTAGCCTCTTACTATGCACAAAGCATTGGGGATACAATTAGACAAATAAGATAGTCCCTGCTTTCAAGGAGCTTACATTCTAATGGGGGTGGGTAGTGAGGGAGAGCACCTAGGTAAGGTTCCAGCTTCAAATAAGACAGGCAGTTCACATGGTTTTTTGAATACGGGAGGAAAGCAGATGGAAATAATGCATCTTCTTTAATATAATTTCCATTCATAAAATCATGCCAGTTTCTGATGTTGAACCATTTGACAGTGCCAAGGTCCTTGATGATGGGAACTTTCTTTTCTGGGTCTTCACTGCTCCTTCATGGATACAGCCCCCACAAAAGCAGTTGCCAGGCTGCATCCCAATATGGGGTGGGGGAGGATGGTTTCAGAGCCTGGGCTGGGAGCAGGATGTGTGATCTGGGAGGCACTGCTATTCCCAAGCCTCTTGGGTTTAGGGTTCTTGCCTATGCATCAGAATCTGAGGGAATTAGGAGCAGAATTTTGTCTTTATGGCACTAGCTTCATATTAAACAGCCTTGGCTTTATTGACACTGCTCCAAACTAACAAACACAATCAAACAAAGGGCTAATTAAAATCATAAAACATAGAAGGTTGGAGGGAGGAGGTACCTTAGACTAACAGATATGGGGTTAGACTTAGAGCTAGAAATTATATGGTTCTATCCCTTTATTTTACAGATAAGAAAACAGGCTTGAAGTAGGGAAATGACTTTTCCAAAGTTGTACAGCTAGACACTAGCAGAGCTGGGATTTGAACCTAGTTTCTCTGACTCTAAGTTCATTACTTGTGTACCTATACCAGGTAACCTGTGGCCTCGAGGCCACATGTGACCTTCTAGGTCCTTGGGTGCAATCTTTTGACTGAGTCCAAATTTTAAGGAACAAATCCTTTTATTAAGAGGATTTGTTCTGTGAAGTTTGGAAACAGTCAAAGGTCCACACTTGAGGACCTAGAGGCTATAGCCCTGAGGGTGCAGGTTCCCCACCCCTGACCTATACCATGCTGCCTTCCCATAGACTTTAAAAGTTGGAGGGACCTTAAATATCATGTAGTCTAACACCCCCACCACCTTTTTGGGGGGAATAAGTTGTCTGACTGTGATTTCATAGGTGGGGAATATTCTAGGGTAACTGGATGGTGCAGTAGATAGAGAACAGGCCATGAAGTCAGAAAGACCTTAGTTCAAATCTGGTCTCAAACTATAGTTGTGTGACCCTGGGCAAGTCATTTAACTCTGTTTGCTTCAGTTTCCTCATTTGTAAGATAAGCTAGAGGAGGAAATGGCAAACCACTCCAGTATTTTTGCCAAGAAAAACTTAAATGGGGTCATGAAAATGATTGAACAACAACAACAAAGGGAAATTCTGGTGTTGAAACTTCCTCCATTGAAGTCAGCAAACAACTCTCAGCCTTTAGGGAATTGCTTTGGGCACTGAGAGATTAAATGATCTGCCCCAGATTATTTAGTTTAATGTGAGGCAGGATTTGAACAAAGATCTTTCTAATTCCAGGGCTGCCCCTCTTTCCATTACACCAGGCTACCTCTCTCCTCATTTTATAGATGGAGTAACTAAGGTTCAATAAGAATTGAATTGAAATGCTGCAGAAAGTGTCATTCTTATGGATTTGGGGTATTTCCAGTAACAGTGGCAACTAGTTTGGTCTAATCGTTTTCTCTTTTTTTAGTCTAACTTTGTTTTTGAAAGATTCAATGTGAAGTATTTTCATCAGCTGTTTTTTGTTTATTGTTGTTTTGTCTCAGAAAAATGCAAAGAATTTAATTCATTACTACGTATTGGTGGGAAGAAAAAAGTGTAGCAAATGCAACAGAAATAAGAACCATATTAAACTAGGCGGTGAAATCTGATCAAGGCCATCCAGTTCCAGAGACACAGTGGAGGCATTGAAATCAGTGACTCTTCACTTGGCGAATTGTTTAATTCTGGTAATGCTCCCCCTTAGGGGAAGCTGATGAATGCATTAGTGCATCAGTCAGGCAACAAATATTTGCAGTCCTACTCCACATGAAGGAAAACCAAATCTACAAAACACTTGTGTTACAAGTTCATTATTATATTTGAACTTCAGAGACAAGATAGAATGTAAGTTTCTTGAAGTCAGGGACTTTTTTCTTTTTGTTTTTGTTTTCCTCAATGACTAGCATGGTGCCTGAAACATACTAGGTGCTTAAGACATAAATTGTTGCTAGATTCTTCTTTAAAAAAAAAAAGGAATGATGCTTTCTAAGGCCTCTTCTAGCACTGACATTCTGTCATTCAAAGAGACAGTGCTGGATGTTACAAAGAACACGGACCTAAGAATAACAAGTCCTGAGATCTAGTTCTAAGCCTGTCACTTACTCAGTGTGTTTTTAGAAAAGTCAACACCCCTAGCTTGCCTCTTAGTTTCCTCATCCTTAAAATGGAAGGATTGATTAGAGATGATCTCTAAGGCCCCTTTCAGTTTTGACCTTCTATGGTTTTAAGTGTCATGATAGGGCTACTTTAAATAGGAGCTAACACTTAAATGGCTGTTTTCAGAAGGAAGGAAGGAAGGAAAAAAGGAAGGAAAAGAGGGAAGGAGACAGGAAGGGAGGGAGGGAGGAAAGAAGGAAGGGAGGAAAGAAGGAAGGAAAAAAGGAAGGGAGGGAGGAAGGGAAGAAGGGAGGGAGAAAGGAAGGAGGGAGGGAGAAAGGAAGGAAAGAAGGAAAAAAGGAAAGGAAGGAGGGAGAAAGGAAAAGAGGAAGGGAGGGAGGAAGGAAGGAAGGGAGGAAGAGAGAGGGAAGGAAGGAAAGAAGGAAGGAAGGAAAGGAGGGAGGAAGAAAGGAAGGAAAGGAGGGAGGGAAAAAGGGAGGAAGGACAGAAGAAAGGAAAGAAAGGAGGAAACAAGGATTGATTAAGCACCTACTATGTGCCAGACACTGCTAAGCACTTTACAAATATTATCTCATTTGATCCTAATAACAATACCGGGAAGTAAGTGTTATTATTATCTGCATTTGACAGTTGAGGAAACTGAGGCAGAGGTTAGGTAATGTGCTAGGTGTCTCATATCTTATAAGTGTCTGTGGCTAGGTATAAACTCTGACCTTCCTGACTCCAGGCCCAACACTTTATCTACTGCACCACCTAACTGCCTTCAGATGTTTCACATTTGCATAAAAATCCCTAGTCTTATTTCATGTCATGTACTGGCCACCATTTTCTTCCAATTAATTAATTAAAATATATTTATTTGGTGGTTACTTTAAAGTGTCTTTGTTTTAAAGTGTCTTTGAAATGTGAGTTGTTACTGTTTTTCTTACTATGTGCCAAGTACCAGAGAGAGGGTCATTGTGCTCTACTGAATTTGTCAGGGCCATTATTTCAGCATGGTCTCTGACAGAATAACATTTAAATTTTTCTATTATAGGCAAGAGGTGAATGACTTAAGTGGTGAAGGGACATAATCTTTTATAAACCAGTTAAAAATTTAGTCTAAGTGGGCACTAGAAAAAAATGTTCCCCCCTTTGGGGTCATTGTATAAATATTTTGCTGTTATGAGCTATATAGAATAGATAATAAATATTTATTTATTTATTAATTATTTGTCACTCAGTGGAAAAGAACTAGGAAGGGAGGATCATAGGATCATAAATCGAGAACTAGATTAGAGCTCAGTGAACATAAAATCCAACCCTTTAATTTTACAGATGAAGAAACTGAGGTCTAGAAAGGTTAAGTGGTTTGTCTAAGGGCAGCCAGATTGTAAGAGGGAAAATTGGTATACATGAAATAAATTTCTTAAAGTCTAATGACAGATTTTAAATAAAATCTCCTACTAGATTGGTGAATAGAGCACCAGGCCTAGAGTCAGGAAGACCTGAATTCAAATCTGACCTCAGACACTTACTAGCTGTGTGACTTTGGTCAAGTCATTTAACCCTGTTTGCCTCAGTTTCCTCATCTGTAAAATGAGCTGGAGAAGGAAATGACAAACCATTCCAGTATCTGCCAAGAAAACCCCAACTGGGGTCACAGAGAGTCGGAGATAATTGAAATGACTCAACAATAACAACAACAACAACAAACCAGACTATTGAGGGCAGGTATTTTATCTTATTTATCTTTGCATGGTGCTCTTCTCTGGAATAGTCTCCCATTTTGCATTTTCAGTTATACTTTGGGTTCCCAGAGGGTAGATGTTATCTCATTTTGTAGGATAGGGGCGACTTTGTGTGTCTGTACGTGTGCCCCCACCAGTGTGTTTCTTTGGTAAGACCAGGGTTCTCCTGTTTCCCATAATTGGGATTACAGTAGTTTTCCCAAAAGGCAACTTGATTGTCTCTCTGACTTGATTGGCCCCTCACTCCCTCGATACAGATATTTGGTCATCTGATGACGTAAAATGTTCCACCCAAAGAGAGGTAAGCCCCTCTGACTTGTCAGATGTCTGAAGACTATGAGTCATCATGTCCCACCCAGTTGACCAGACACATTTTCATATGGAGTTGAGGGGGCCTCCATCCCTAGAAGCTAAGTGCCTATACCCTTGTTACGTATTCTTGTTATGCTAGAGCAAAGTAGACTTCCTTTTGTTTAGTGTCCAGTGACTTGTAATTGCCTATTTTGTCTTAATATGGAACCTGAGCATGATGTTAATGTTTAACCTGTCCCTAGCATTTGACATTTTTGGCAGGTTGGCATGAGATGACATGGTCTTAGAGCTCACATCTTGAGTTGGAGGAATAGAACTGCAAATACGGAAGGTACGATGGTAGTGAAGCACACACATGGCAGACAGCCCAGAACAACTCTATTAACTGTTACTGCAAGGTCTGGAAGTCCTTTCTCTCTTGGTGGAGTTGTCACTACATACCCTTGCATTCGTTTTTCTACTGGGTAGGTTGCTCATCTAGGGTCCTAGGCTCACTCTTGATTCCTAGGGATAGCTCCTTGAAACTGCTTCTTTTCTGGACTTCTCTTTGTTTCTACAACTGTCTGGACAGTCTTTGCCTCCTGATAAATGCTGTGTTTCCTGCTGGTTCCAATAGCTCTCTTTCAAAGCATATGGTCGATGGGGAAGGGGGAGAGGAGAGAGAAGCTCTCTTCAACCTTATAGGGGTCTCCTCTGCATGTCACTCTTATCTTGAAATGTCTCTAACTCCCTAATTTGAACTATTCTAAACTAACTCAAGTTCCCCAGGATTTAACAGTTTAAAGTCCTTAAAGGCATAGTTAGTTTGTTATAATAACAATAGTGATAATAATACTACTATATATATAATATACATATATATGTATATACATGTATAAGCTTAGAATTCCATTTAAGACTTTTGGGACAGTCTTTGCAAAGTATTTTTTGCAATGTACTTACTGTTTGCAAAGTACTTTTTATAAATACCTCATTCTCACAACAACCCTGGGAGATAGGTGCTATTATGATACCCATTTTACAGATGAGTAAACTAAAGCAGACAGAGGTTAAGTGACTTGCCCAAGGTCACCCAATTCTAAGGAACAAGATGCATCTCCCAGAATAAGCTCATCACTTATAATCTCATCACCATGCTGCTAACTCCTTTCCCTCAGCCTCTTCTTTCCTTTGATTGGAGAGCAGAATATCAAATTCCTCCCATTCCAATTCCTCTTACTTTATGGAGGGCAGAAACTGGACTCAGCTCAGGTATCCCCCTGGTGTCCTCTCCCACCCCCCACTTTCCTGCCTCCTTTTGCATGTTATCTTCCCTCCTCCCCTTTAGGTTGTAAGCTCCTTGAGGGCAGAAATTCTTTTTTTTTTATTATTACTAATTGTATCCTTAGTGCTTAGCTCAATGCCTGACATGCTGTAGTTACTCAATAAATGTTCATGACTCCATATCCAGTGCTCCAACCACTGTGCCACCTACCTAGCAATCCTTTGTTATCTTTGAAGGGCTTTCATGTAGTAGAGGGGTGAGGGTTGCCAATTTTGCCACTAAATGAAAAAAAAAAACTAGGAGCAATGAACAGGAGTAGCAGAGAGCTAAGTTTAAGCTCAATGTAGGAAAAAGTCCTATTAAGTAAGTAGAACTACAGCAAAATGGAATGGGCTACCTTGGGAGGTACTGGGTACCCCATGACCAAAGGTCTTCAAGTAGATACTCATTGACCATTCGTCACTTATGTTATCAAAAAAATTCTTTCATTTAGACTGGGTTGAATGGCCAGGTCTGAATATTTTTTATTTTGTGATCCTATGTTCCTAGTTGCCTCTTACTTTAGCTAAGTCTTCTCTGGGCCTCAGTATCTTGTTCTGAAAAATGGAAAAATTGAACTAGATCCCTTTGAGGCCCCTTTCACTTCTGACCTCCTCTGGTGCAGGATTCTAAGGTTCCTTCTGGATTTGATGTTCTGTGATTTTTGAGGCTCCTTTAAGGGCTGACATTTTATATTTTGTAATTATGAAGTCCCTTCCACCTCTGACACTCTGTGTTTTATGATGTTAAGGTCCTTTCCAGCTCTGGCATTCTGTGTTTCTATGGACTTATATATTCCAGGATGGCTGGGATGCTGGGGGTAAAAGGGGCGAGAAGCAAGCACAGCAGTTGTTGTGCCAGTGGCATAATATTAGAGAAACTAAGGAGTCAAACAGACTTCTTAGCAAGAAGATCAGGTGGTTTAATGCCTTGAGCCACAGCTTAGAGATCAGTGGGATTTAGAAAATAGTCGTAGGAGAAAATCTTGGAGTTCAGGTCAAAGACCTCTGGCTTGATTCCAAGGAAGAGCTAATGTACCAGAAAGCTGTAGTGGTCTACAAGGTCTAGGCCTGGGCAAAGATCCTTTTCAGGACCATTCATTTCTTGATATGGGGTAATTTAGGAAGGAAAGACTGCATGAATACCTGGAAGGGTCTAGGCACTGCCAAGTCCTTAGAATGTATTGAGACCAGTTTCCCGAACAAAGTGGACTGAGACAGTGTAAAGATGTATATTGATCATATTTGGAGATATGTGTGAGGAGCTTGAGTTCCTTGTCCCTGTGAGCTAAAGCCTGCTCAAGGCCTGTGAGGAAGGCCTCCTTCATTCAGATCATCTTCGTTCATATCACATCAATTTGACTCATGTAACATTTCTCATATCCATCCTACTCTCTCTATTCCACTGCTGTTGCCTTAGTAGAAGACTTCATTACTATTGACTTCAACTACTGAAATAAATTTTTACAGGTCTTCTCAGTCACTTGATTCTCTATTTCAGTCTTCATACTGCTGTAAAAAGAATCTTTCAAGTGTATCTAATGGGTCATGTCACTTCTTTGCTCAAAAGAACACCTCTCTATTATATGTTGAGGAAAATTCAGACTGAAGCTAGTCTTCAAAGGATGGTGGATTTTGAGGTTATTAAATCCAACCTCTTTATTTTATAGATAAGGAACCTGAGACCCAGAGAAGTTAGATGAGTTGCCACATGTCGTGGCCTCATTGCATGCTATTCTTCATTTGTTCAACATTCCCCCAAAACTATACTAAGTTCTCCATTTTCTATGCATGCTGCTATTTCATATAAACAACCAACTCATGCCCCATTCTTTCTCTTGCATCCAAGTTAATTCCATATGTACTTCACATTGGGTCACAAATACACTCAAGAGTCACATCTCACCACCATCACACCAGATACAATCACCTGCACCTGATGTAGTAGAGACAACTGGACTTGGAGCCACCTGAATTTGAATCCTGCATGACACTTACTAGCTATGTGACTCTGGGAAAGTTACTTGGCTTCAGTTTCCTCACCTATAAAATAAGGATTATAATAGCACCTGCATCACTGGATTATTGTGAGAATCAAATGAGACAGCATATGTAGAACACTTTTCAATCCTTAAAGAACTGTATAAATACAAATTATTATTATTGTGACTCTTTTTATAGCTGGGGGGTGTTAATTAATGATGTTGAACAGCTGATTATGTGGTACCTTCCCTGCACAGCCATTTGCCTGCCCCTAAGATTTTTTACCTTTACAATTTGTATGCAAGAAAAAATATAAAGAATGCCATTGAGGAATCATAAAAAAGAGTTAGGCTGGTCATGTAATAAGGATGAGTTTTAATAAATAAAAATGAAATGGTATCCATGAAATGACCAAAGTACCAGAAGAAGGCCTCCAGCATTCTAGGAAGCTCCTCTATGGATTACTTAAAAAAAATTTTTTTTAAAAAGTTTTGAGTTCCAAAGTCTGTCCTCCTTCCCCTCCCCACTCCTTGAGATGATGAGCAGTCAGATACAGGTTATACATGTGCAATTATGTAAAATACTTCCACATTACTCATTTTGTACAAGAAGATTGAAAAGGAAAAAATGAAACAAAGTGAAAAATAGCATGCTTCAGTCTGTATTCAATTAGTATCAGTTCTTTCTCTGGAGTCAGATAGTATACTTATTCATTAGTCCTTTGTGACTGTCTTGAATCATTCTACTGCTGAGAATAGCCAACTCATTTACAATTCTTCCTCGAAAAATATTGATGTTACCATGTATGACATTCTCCTGGTTTTGTTCACTTAATTATGTTTCAGTTTATGTAAGTCTTTCCATGTTTTTCTGAAATCATCCTGCTTGTCATTTCTTATAGCACAATAATATTCCATTACAATCACATAACACAGTTTGTTAGCCATTCCCCAATTGATGGGCATCCCTTTGATTTTATGGATTACTTTTTTTGAAAAAGCATGGGCCAAGTATCGCACAGAATGAGAGGGTTTGGAGGGACTTTAATCTGCACTAATGGAAAAATTATATGTACTAATGAGATTACAGAGCCATTGTAGTCTTGAAGTATGGTTCTGTCTTGAAGTATGTCTCCCAGCCCATGAAGGAAAAAACATTGTTACATTTAATCTTTGTATCTTCCACAATGCCTAGAACAATGTATCTATGGTGTATTCAATGTGGTAAGTACTGGGTGGGTGTTTAATATGTTTGTTGAAGTTGATTGTCAACTTCAGGGCCTAAAAACCCTTGTGGAAAAAGAAAATGACTTTTATGATGAAATTGCCTAGAAAAGGGGAAAACAAAGGAAAAGGAATCAGGATTCTTTTCCTACAGTAGTTTCTTTCAGCCTTCAGGTTACTCTGGGCTCTTGCTGCTCCCGCTGGGTTGGCTTGTTTTCAAAGAGAGGCTCCCTGTTTATCACCCCTTGATCACTCCCCTTGGCCAAAATTCTCTTCTAAGCATTCCCAGAGGCATTTTGGGACAGCTGTCCTGGTGTGGCTCTGCCCACTGAAATGGCTTAGGGACCTATTAAGTTTTCCTTTATTTTATTTTATTTTTTTGACAGATATTCCTGGCGAGACAAGAAAGACAATATTAAAATTGTCCACTTCCTTCAGGCAGCTTACCAAGATTAAAGGAGGCTAAATTCAGTAATACCTTTCTTTTCAGCATACCACAACCCTTCCTCCAATCCCACTGAGATAGATAGGTACAAATTCCTTTATAGATATGTATTCTAAGCCTTCCTCAGACTGATAGTACAATTCCTTTTCAGTTTCAGCCCATACAATTCCCCGCCATGTACAAATTACATTGCTTCACGATCCCCTCTCCTCTGCCCCCTTCCCCTGCCATGCTCCTGGCATGTTCTTGTCTCCATTTATTTTTGCTCCTGCTGTCCCTTGGCTTATTGTAACCTACATCTCCATTTACCTCCTATTGGATTCCTATACATTCATTAAAGCCCTAATTAAATTCCAGGAAACCGTCTCTTAATTTAACCCCCACCCCATCCCAGTGAGTATTGAATGACTTTTCACTTAGTGTTTGGTTTGTACTTCTCCATGTATTATATTTACCAAACATTTTTACATGTTTACCATATGGGCAGCTAGGTAGCACAATGGGTAGAGTGTTGGGCCCGGAGTCAGGAAGACTCATCTTTGTGAGTTCAGATCTGGCCTTAGACACTTACTAGCTGTGTGACCCTGGGCAAATCATTTAACCCTGTGTACCTCAATTTCCTCATCTGTAAAATGAGCTGGAGAAGGAGATGGCAAACCATTCCCATATCTTTGCCAAGAAAATTGCAAATGGGGACACAGAATGTCACTGAAATGATTGAGCAACAACAAATTTAGCATGCTTTGTGTGTGTATCATGCCTACACTCTCTGTGTGCCCCTCCCCAAGGCTGTAAGGAACTATGTGTCAGCTAAACTTGTCTCCCTGAGCCCAGGACTTGACATAGTAGACCTTTAATAAGTATTTATTGAACTACATTGACTTCAGTTGAGGGCTGAGATGAGCAGAGAGCAGGGCTTCTTAAAAGTTCAGGCTGGGTTAAGCTGGACTGTCTATTTTACCCAATAGCAACCTACTCACCCTCATGTGAACTATAGCAGGAAGCAATCAGTAGGAACAGGATAAATTAGCAAGCCAGAGGGAAAGCCAAGGCCCTGTGCTGATTTATGGTGGATAAATTCTTTAGTAATCCTATTGATAGAATCCTTTAAAACATCTGTTCACAATACTACAGTATCTCAGATTGGCTGTGCTATTCACTTAGGCTAAAACCACACCTATTTTAAGCATGTTTCTTATTTTCATAGGCACTATGGAGAGTGTGATTTATGGACATCTACCCCCTTCCAACACTTCTATTGTGGCATGGCAACTTTCCTTGAAAATGCAGTAAGAAAATATAGGCCAAGGGAGAGGTTCCCGCCATCCTCATATTGGTCCAGGCTTAAGGGTTCAGTTATCTTTGATTCTTCCTCCTCCCTAAGCCTAAACATCTAACCACTCCCAAAGTCTTGTCCTCTTGTCTGCCATACTATATTTCCCATCAGTCTTCTCTCTCCCCACATTACCTCTCCTGTGTCTGTGCGTTCCAAAGTTCATTTCTAATAACACACCATTCTGGAAAGAAGCACAGGTCAATTTAGGAATGGTCTGACTGCTTTTACAGACCCCTCAGAATCATGCGATGGAAAGACCAAACTCAATCTCAATTTGATTTGATTCAGGACCCATTTAGCAGAGCCCTGGATTAAGTCCTGGGAAAATTGTATTCTGCTTGTCCAGAAGACGGAACTAGGAGCAGTGGGTGAAAGCTGCAGAGAATGAATGAAACATCTAATTAGCTCTTATTATGTACAAAGCTCTGTGCTAAGCATTAGGGGCACAAATGGAAAAGTAAGACAATCCCTGCTCTTAAAGAGCTTGGTACCCCTCACCTAGACAATTGCAATGGCCTCTGACTAGGTCTCCCTAGTTTCTCTTCTCTCCAATGTATTTCTCACACTGCTGGCCAACCTTCCATTAGGAAGGACATATGTTTGATAATATTATTCCTCAGGTTTATGAGGTGAAAATATAAGGTCGTTAATTTGGAATGGCACTACACAGTCCAGTACTACCCTACCTTATTGAGATATTCTATTATTCTATTCTTCACTTATTCTGCATTCCATACAAATATTGTTAATGCCTTCTCTAGACTGTGAGGTTTTACTTAGGATCCCCGCTTCCTCCTTCCCAATTCCCTGTCATACCTGCAAAGCCTGCCTTCCTTATCTCCTCCTTATTGAACTCTTCTCCTGCCTCTAAGGATCAGTATAGATGCCATCTCCTCTAGCAAGTCTTCTCTGATCTCTCAAGCTGAAGATAATCTCCCCTTCCTCAAATTTTCTTGTAAGACATCATTGATATCTCAGAATTAACACATCACAGACTTGGGAGGGACTTCAGGAGGCATTTGGTAAAACCTGCACATGAACTAGTGGCTTCTTTTATTTGTTTATATAGAATATATATTTTCAATTAACAAGTATTTATTTTCTCTCCCTCCTCTTATCCCTCTACCCTCTTGAAAAAAGAAAAGGAAAAAAACAAAACCCTTGTAGCAGATATGCATAGTTAAGCAAAACAAATTCCCAAGTTGGCCATATTAAAAAAAATACACACACATTCTGTGCATAAGTCCATCACTTCTCTGTCAGGAGGTGGGTAGAATATTTCATTATAGGTCCTTGAGTTAATTAAAGGGTTTCAAAATTGTCCTCTTTTAAAGTTATTGAATAAATTGTTATAGAATGACAATTCTAATAATGTAGACTAAGTTCTTGAAGAATAAATAGTTCTGATTACTCCACTCTTTCAGTTAATCCAAGTCCTTTCAAGTTTCTCTGAAATTTTATCCTTCGTAATTTTTATAGTACAATTATCCCATTACATTCATGTATCATGATATATTCAGTCATTTTTCAATGGATAGTTCCTCCTACAGTTCTTTATGACTACTAAAAGAGTAGCTATAAATATTTTTGTATATATATGACATTTTCCTTTCTTTGGTCTCTTTGGGGAATAGTCATATAGTAAAGTATAGCAATGTAGTCTACTCTAGTAGAAATATCACTAGATTGACATCTCCTTTATAATGATTCTGAGAAATAGTCATCTAGTTTTCACTTGACAGGGGCAAGATCTACAGGGAGAGGAAACCCATCACTTCCTAAGATGGCTCATTCTACTTTTGGATAGGTATAGGTTTTAAGGATTTTGTTTTGATTCACAGAGCCAAAATCTGCCTCTCTGCAACCTGCTGTTTTTAGTTCTGCTGTAGAGAGTCACATAGAACACTTATTCAACATGATTAATGAAATCTCTTTGCTCTTTCCACATTTTACATCTTATCTTTTTTATTTGTGTATGTGTCTTATCTCTCTACTTGACTATAAGTTACTTCAAGCCAGGGACTGGGTCACTTTTCATCTTCACATCTTCCCTGGTGCTTAGCACAAGATTCCACTAAATGTTTGTTGAATCAAATTAAATTGAGAATGAAATTGGTCTTTCCATTGCATGAGTCTGAGGGGTCTGTAAAATCAGTCAGACCATTGGTTAATTGACCTGTGCCTCTCTCCAGAATATTATTAGAAATAAACTCTGGAACACACAGACACAGTTCAGAGATGGCTGATGCCAAAATTCTAACATAAATGGCTCAGAGGGCAGAATGGTTTGGCCAGAGTTGGATGTACATCAATAATCTATCTGGCCTTTCCATTTGAAAGCAATCATTCATCAGTAAGATGGAAACTACTTTGAGACCACATGGAGAATGTTGGCCTTGAATTCACATAAACAAGGATATTTCAGAAGGAAAATCTCACTTTGACTTGTTGCCCGGTTCTGATAGGCCCTTGTTGTGTGTTAATCAATCATTCAAATGAGGGGTTTGCAATCTAGTTGGGGAGACAAGATGTAAACACATTAAAGGGAAATGTACAATTCAAGAGAGCTGAAGTCATGAGACCTGGATTTCAGATCAGGACCTACCACTAACTAACTTCATGACTAAGTCCTATTCCTTCTCTAGGACTCCGTTTTATAATCTGTAAAATTAGGTGAGTGGTTTCAAATTTCAGTACAGCTCTGATATTCTATGTTCTGAATCTGAGGCTTCTTCCAACTCTGACATTTTGTGACTTTATGATTCCAAGAGAATCTAACATGAGAGGCACTATGGTTTGGTGGAAAGAACACCCAACTTGTATTAAATTAACCTAGGTTCAAATCCTTGCTCCAATACTTCTTAACTGTGTGACTTCAGGCAAGTCACTTAACCACCCTGAGCCTCACTTTCTTAATTTGCAAAATGGGGATGAAAATACTACTTCATATGGTTGATGATGGGGTGTACTTTGTACATCTTGAAGTTATGTAATTGGGAGGTATTGATAATACAACAAGCCAAGGCTGTGCTGGAGACAGCTCAAATTAGTTTATGAGAGCTTATAGTTAAAATTTCAGTGTGAGCTGAAAATTATGCTTCAAAAATTGGCAAACACTACAAATTAAGACTTGATTGTTTTACTAATTGCATAGACTTAAAAAATTGGTAAAGAAAGTGTTAATCATTATTAACTTCAAACTTAACAGTTTAAACTTAAAAGTGTGTCATGTGTAGTTTTTTTTTCCCATAGAGGAAGTTATTAAACATTGACCAGCACATTGTCACCACAAGGCCATGGAAGTTAAGGACTCAATGAAAGGTGTGGACATGAGGCTTTCTATGGAAGTTCAGAGCAGGGAGAGGTCACTCTGGGTTGGAATGGTGTTGGAGGGTTTCACACAGAAGGCAGCCCTTGAGCTGGACTGTGGTGTATTCTGCATTAAATGTTATTCAATTGTTTTTCAGTTGTGTCTGACTCTTCATGACCCCACTTGGGGTCTTCTTGGCAGAGATACTGGAGTGGTTTACCATTTCCCTCTCCAGCTCATTTTATGGATAAGGAGACTGAGATAAACAGGGTTAAGTGACCTGGCTAGGGTACCTCATCTACTAAGTTTCTGAGGTCACATTTGAACTCAGGAAGAATTTCAGAGCAAGAAAAGACATTAAAGATTATCTAATCCAAGTCTCTCAAAAGAAGTGAGACCCAAAGCAGAAACATAATTGATATAATTAAAATCTTTTCTCTCACACAACATATCTCATTCATTCATTATGATTCAACAAAAATTATGAAGGGCTACTGTATATTAGGTCATAAGATAAGTTCTGGGGATTGAAAGATGAAAAATGACTCTGTACTTATCCTCATAAAGGGCACAGTGTAATGGAGAGGCTATAATATGCACACAAATATATATGATATAAAGTAGGATATGATGAAGTAAAGGGAGATCTAGAAAAAAGACTTTTTGAGAAATCACTTTCAATGGAGAGGACAAAGAGAGGCTTCATATGAGTTGAATTGGGCCTGAGTTTTCTTATCTGTAAAATGCGGTAGTTGGACCCAATGGTCTCTCAGGACCCTTCCAGAATGAATTCCATGATAAGAACTCCAGCAGAGCTATAGTGGAAAGAGTGTCGGACCTGTATTTAGGAGATACCTGAGTTTGAATCCTGCCTCCTACATTTGTTAACTATTTAAACCTGAGGAAGCCACAAAGATATAAGTACATCTTTGAGTGTTCATGTCTTCATTTGTACAATGGGGATAATAATTATCAAATGAGATAAATTTCATCAATGTGCCTGCCACAGAGGAAGAGCTTAGTAGATGCTGGACTCTTCCCTGTCTTTCCTAGGGTTGTTTTGAAGATAAATGAACTCATACAGTCAAAGACTTAGTCATGGAAGGGGTTTACCATTTCTTTCTCCATCTCATTTTACAGATGAGGAAACTGAGAACAGGAGAGTTGAAGTCACTTGACCAAATCTAATCAATCAATGAACAAGCATTTATTAAGCATGCAAAAGGCACATACTAGGTGCTAAGGATACAAAGACACAAAAATTAAATTGTCTCTATCCTCAAGGAATTTCTGTTCTCTTGGGGGAAGTAACAGATACAAAGACATATAAAATACATACAATATAATTTTGGAAACTGTCTATACCCTTTGACTCAGCAATACCACTACTAGGTCTACTTCCAAAGATGATTAGAGAGAAAGGAAAAGAACCCATATGTTCTAAAATATATATGGCAGCTCTCTTTGTGGTGGCAAAGAAGTGGAAAATGCAGATACTTATCAACTGAGGAATGGCTAAACAAGTTGTGGTATACATTTATAATTCGATACTACTGTGCTATAAGAAATGAGGAGCTCGATGATCTTAGAAAAACACGAATAGATTTGCACAAAATAATGAAGAGTCAAATGAACAGAACCAAGATAACCTTGTATACGGTGACAACAATATTGTTTTAAAAACAACTTTGAGCACCCAAGTTATTTTGACTATTATCAATACCCAAATTAATTACAAAGGATGTATGAAGGAAGACATTATCTGTATTCAGAGAAAGAACTGATAAATAGAGGAATATATAGGATGATTTTATATGTGTGTGTGTATATGTTTGTGTATACATATAAATATTTGTCTCTAGTGGTAGCTGTCTCTAGAGAAGGGGGAGGGGGAAGGGAAAAAAGAAAATTACACAATATCTTTATTATGTATTTAAAAGTAATAGCAAGTTGTACATGATAGATTTGCGGTTTCATGTTTGATCATCTTTTAAAAAATCTACCATGCTATGGAAATGTTTGTGTTATTTCATAAATTAAAAATAAAATAAAAATAAGAACAATATAATTTTTGCATTAGCAGTAGGGAAGAATGGAAGGGGTTTGGGAAATATATACAGATAGATCTATATAGTATATATACATAGTACATATCATATAGATAGATAGATAGATAGATAGATAGATAGATAGATAGATAGATAG
>NW_020947062.1:8603944-8616838 GCF_900497805.2 Vombatus ursinus | reverse complement strand
TAGATAGATAGATAGATAGATAGATAGATAGATAGATAGATAGATAGGGTGTATTAAGATAGATAGATGGTGTATTAAGAGAGGATTAGCACCTCTGGTGTTAGGGCTTGTTGAGCCCTTTTAAGACCTACCCATCCATCTTTGGTGTCCAACTGGTCACCCAAAACTCACCTGTGGCTCCAAGAAGCTGTAGCATGTGCAGTGGCCACACCCTGGTAAAACTGTCAGCAGAGAGGTTAAACCAGATTGAGGGTAACCAATAGTCCTCAAAGCCTTCAGTGAGTTAGGGGGATGTCTACCCCAAGCATGTGAAGACTTCCTTCTGGTAGAATGGGAAGATGAGAACAGTTTGTTCAAATGGCCATGAAGGTAGCTGAAGCAGGTGAAATGGAGTGCCTAGAGCTTGGATCAACATTGAAGATGCCAAGGTCATCCACAGCATCCTGGGCCATCGCCAGTTATCTTGACTTTTGTCCTACCACTGGACTTAGATGACTTAGGAAGAGAGAATAAGGCTGATGACTGTGCAATGCTTCCTCACTCAAATTCAATTCATGAGCAAGTCAAGACATCACCCTGTGATATCATTTGTCCTCTTTGAAAATGAAGGACAAATAATGTAGTATGTAGATATAGTGTATATCATATCTATATCTATAACCATATAGATAGATTTATATAATATAGAGATATAGTGTATATCATATATATATATATATAACATATACACCGATGGATCCACATAGTATATAGTTATAGTATATATCATATATATACACAGATTGATCATATAGCACAAAGATATAGTATCTAACATATATAACTAGATCTATATAGTATATAGCTATAGTGTATATCATATATACAGATAAATCTATATAGTATATAGATATAGTATAGATCACAAAATATAGATCTATATGATATATAGATACAATGTAGATCCCATATATACAGATAGATCTATGTAGTGTGTATATAGTTTATATCAAATATATCACATATACGCACTATATCAGTACACACATATATGCACTGTATCCTATATATCTGTATCTGGGACAGATACTAAAGATGGATAATGAGCTGGACTTCTACTCGCCATATGGGAGGAAGGTCCTTGTTCCATTTGGTCCCAGAAGACTGAATCAGAAGGAATGGGTAGAAATTGCAAATAAGATTACTTATACTTTATGTATGCATAAATATATGCATATATAGTTACATATATAATAGACACATACATAGATATACATGTACATATATTCACATGCAGTCACACACATATAATTGCATACTTACACATATAGAATATTATATGTACATGCATATACATATAATTACATGATTAAAGCAACCACAAAGATGACTTTGTTCTCCCATATTCTGATTAATAACATTGAGCAACCCCAGAGAAAATTCACACATGGACGTACTAGTTCATCCAGCTGTATGCCACAGTCTGGGCAAGATGCATTCTGCATCCATTTGATTTTTGCTGAATGCTTTGTAAGGATGATCTCTTTTAAGGAAGCACGTATACCAATCATGAAGTAATCTAAAGTTCTGAACTTTGATGCAATCAGCAGCATGTCATTCACAAGTGGTAGAATCTGGAGTACTTTATCATTGACTTTCCATTTGGACCCTGCATAGGACTTATACCTTCCTCAATGTTATTAATGAGAAGATGGTAGAACAGAGCTTATCTCTGTGGTTGTTTCAATCATGTAATTCTGTATGACTTTAATGGGGCAGCTATGTGGGACAGTGGATAGAGTGCCAGGCCTGGAATCAGGAAGACTCATCTTCTGAGTTCAAATTTGGCCTCAGATATTTACAAGCTTTGTGACCCTGGGTAAGTCACTTAACCCTGTTTGCCTTTGTTTTCTCATCTCTAAAATAAGCTGGAGAAAGAAATGGCAAACCACTCCAGTATCTTTGCCAAGAAAACTCTAAATCATGTCATGAAGAGTTGGACACCACTGAACAATCACAAAAATGACTTTAATATATGCATGTGACATTTCTTATTGGAGTAGAACTTTTAATGCTTTATTTTGATATAGTAAGGCAATTTTCCTCTCTGATAATCAGCAATCACAGTAGGATTTTTATTATTTTTACCTTTTAATATACTACATGACAATAAGACTGTGATCTGCTATAGAAGATCATTTGTTAAAACTTCTTTGTTCCCTTACCGTATTTTAATTAGGGATACTCTTGATAGAGGTGTGGTTCAGTCTTAAAAATGTTATGAGGCAGGTAGGTGTTATGGTGGAAAAAAACATTGGACCTAGGTCCAGGAAAAGCTAAGTTCCTAGCTGTGTGACCCTGGGCAAGTCACTTAACCTCTATCTCAGTTTCTCCATCTATAAAATGGGGATAAAAATAGTACCTGCCTCACAAGGTTGTTGTGAAGATCAAATGAGATAATATTTGGAAAGTGCATTGCATTACAAAATGCATAATGCATAGTGTGTGGTGTATAAATCTTTACATAAATGCTAGACTATAAATTTTGTCAAAAAGATAACAGATAGATTGGTAGTTATTGAGGTTTTCTTGCTCACCTTTTTGGGGATAGTAGTATTATTATTTTTGGTTTGTCCAATACTTTTGTATATTCTTCTCTCCAATAAATTTTGTAATATAACCTAAATACTTTTGAGAATATGTTACCTGTATCATAATATTCTCTACTTCATCTTCTTTACTTTCTCATTTGCTTACTGAGGTGCTTGAGGTCAAATATGGTGATTTCCTGGAATTTTGAGAGTACGGTAATGGGATTATGATGAAAATAAATTGTTATACAAACCATTAACTAATCTGTTCTATTTTTCTTCTATTTGTTGTTCTTAAACCTATTTCATCTTTGAATGCTCTTGGGGGTGATATCACTTAACAGGATACTGTCTGGAACATCAAACTGTCTGGAAATTGTCTATGCCTCCAGTGTTTTTCAGTGTATTATGAAGAAACACTACTTACAATCATCTGCCATCTTCCTGAATGCTTTATAAATGAGTTTGCATTCTAATTTGATTTCCCTTGGATACAACAACTCTTTACTTGGCAGGTGAATCAAATGTTTGCTGGCTAAAATGGTTAATGATCTCTTTTGCCCTTCTTGTTCTAACAACTGCTTTACAATTGGAAAAAAAATGGGAACGGTCAAAATCAATATCTCAGCCTTTGTTCCATTTTCCATTACTTGCCATCAGTAGCTTTATTGAAGAGGTCAAGTAGAACCTGTGCAATTATGTGTATTCTCTTCTCATTTTTATCTGTTCTAATTTGATTTTAATTTCTTATCTTTGCTTTAACTAGTCTATGGTCCTATTATACCTAGCTGGTCAAGATATGACTCACATCAATAACCATCATTTCCTGTGAGTTCAGATGATGATTTTCATTTTTTAAAAATATTATTCAGGTTTTATGTAAGGAGGAAAACTTCTTAATAATTAGAGCAATACTAAAGTGAAATAGTCTGCCTGGGGAGGGAATGACTTTCCCCTCACTGGAGATTTTCAAGCAAAGCCTGGAGTTGGGAAGACCTGAGTTCAAATCCAGTCTCAGACATTTACTAACTGTGCATGTGAACATGAGTGAGTCACTTAACCTCTGTTTGCTTCAGTTTCCTTATCTGTAAAATGGAAATAATAATAATAGCACCTACCTCCCAGGATTGTTGTGAAAATCAAATGAGTATCTTTTCACATTCTATCCATTTTCCCTGCTTCTGTTCTCTGGTGCAAATTGAATGATTCTAAACCAGGGGTGGGAAACCTGTGACCTTGAGGCCACATGTGGCCTTCCAGGTCCTTGGGTGCAACCTTTTGACAATCCAAGTTTTACAGAACAAATCCTTTTATTAAGGAGATTTATTCTGTGAAGATTGGATTTATTCAAAGGGCCACATTTGAGGACCTAGAGGGCCACACGTAGCCTTGAGGTTGCAGGTTTCCCACCCCTGTTCTAAACCTTCTGCCATATGATAGCCCCCCCCCCCCTTTTTTTTAAAGATTTAAATGTGTCTATTGGTAAATAGTTGGTCAGAAAGCTAAAAACAGGCAAAAAGATAATAAGTTCACAATAAACAAAAGGCATCATTAAAAGTAACATTTATGGCATATACAAGCACATTGATTACAGCAAGAAATTATGTAGATGTCATGGTGTACAGATTGATATAAGAGGAGATATAAATTTTGCCCTAAGTGCTGTTTTGGCTGTATCCCACAAATTTTAGTATATCTTCTCATTGTTGTTATTATCTTTAATGAAATTATTGATTGTTTCTATGATTTTTTTGATCTACTTATTCTTTAGGATTACACCATTTAGTTTCAAATTAATTTTTTAAAAATTAATTAATTTATTTTTAGTTTTCAGCATTCACTTTCTTAAGCTTTTGAGTTTTAAATTTTCTCCCCCTCCTTCTTGGCCTCCCTTCCCAAGAAGGTGAGCAATCTGATATGGTCTTTACATATATATTCCTATTAAACATATTTTTACATTAGTCATGTTGTAAAGAAAAATTAGAACCAATAGGAGGAACCACAAGAAAGAAGAAACAAAACAAAACAGAAGAAAAAGAAAGAGCAAATAGTATGCTTCGATCTGCATTCAAACTCTATAGTCCTTTCTCTGGATGTGGATAGCATTTTCCATCGTGAGACTTTTGGAGATGTCTTAGATCCTTGCATTGTTAGGAAGAGCTAAATCTATCAAAGTTAGTCATCGCACAATGTGGCTGTTACTGCATTCAACAGTCTCCTTGTTCTGCTCACTTCATTCAGCATCAGTCCATAGAGGTCTTTAAAGGTTTTTCTGAAGTCTGCTTGCTCATCATTTCTCATAGCACAACATTATTCCATTACATTCATATACCACAACTTGTTCAGCCATTCCCCAATTGATGGAAATCCCCTCCATTTCCAAATTTTGTTACCACAGAAAGAGCTGCTATAAATATTTTTTGTACATGAGCGTCCTTCTCCCGTTTTTATGATCTCTTTGGGATACAGCCCTAGAAGTGCTATTGCTGGGTCAAAGGATACAAACATTTTCATAGCCCTTTGGGCATAGTTCCAAATTGCTTTCCAAAATGGTTGGATCAGTTCACAACTCCACCAACAATGCATTAGTGTTCCAATTTTCCCACTTCTTCTCCAACATTTATTGTTGTCCTGTTTTGTCATGTTGGCCAATCTGATAGGTGTGATGTGGTACCTCACAGTTGTTTTGATTTGCATTTCTAATCAATAGTGAGTTCCAGCATTTTTTCATATGACTATGAATAGCTTCAATTTCTTCCTCTGAAAAGTGCCTGTTCATATCCTTTGACCATTTCTCAATTGGGGAATGACTTGTATTCTAATAAATTTGACTGAGTTCTCTCTCTTTATAAATATATATATATATATATATATGAGGCCCTTATCAGAGACACTGATTATAAAAATTCTTTCCCAGTTTTCTGCTTACCTCCTAATCTTGGTTGCATTGGCTTTGTTTGTTTTTCAATTTAATGTAATCAAAATTATCCATTTTCCATTTCATAATGTTCTCTATCTCTTTTAGTCATAAATTCTTCTATTCTCCGTAAATCTGATAGGTAAACTATTCCTTGTTTTCCCAGTTTGCTTATAGCATCAGCCTTTATATCTAAATCATCAACCCATTTTGACTTTATTTTAGTATATGGTATAAGATTTTGGTCTATGCCTATTTTCTGCCATACTCTTTTCCGGTTTTCCCAGCAGTTTTTGTCAAATAGTGAGTTCTTATTCCAGAAGCTGGGGTCTTTGGGTTTATCAAACAGTAGATTACTATAGTCATTGACTACTATGTCTTGTGTACCTAACGTATTCCACTGATCCACCGCTCTGTTTCTTAGCCAGTACCAAGTAGTTTTGATGATTGCTGCTTTATAGTAAGATAGCCCTTTAAATAGCTGTGATGTTCTCCTTCCTTCCTCCCCACACCCTCTAGCTTTCTCTTCTCCAGGTTAAACATGTCCATTTCCTTCATCTGATCCTCCCATGGCATGATCTTCAGTCCTCTCACCATCCTAGTTATCCTCTCCTGGATGAGCTCCATCTTCTCTATGCCATCTCCTCTATCCTAAAATGTAGCATAGGAAACAGAGCATCACACTCTAAATGGCCTGATCTGAGCTACCTGTATACTATTCCGTGCTTTCACCTCAGTGTGTTTGATCGTGTTGCTCCTTAGACCTAGAATGCTTCTCTGGCACTGAGCTCCTACTCATCGTTCAAAGCTAAGCTCCAATGTCTCCTTCTTGGAAAATCCTTTCCAGACTCCCTGAGTCAGTCATGACATTTTCTACCTTGGCCTTCACATATCATCTTGTCTGCACCTCTCTTAATCATTGGTTATGTATTATTTTGTACTGTAGTTATCCGAGTAGTCAGTTGGTAAGTTAGTCTATCAGTATTTATTAAGTTCTTACTATGTGTCACATACCAAACTAAGTGCTGAGGATATGAAAAAAAAGGTAATTGTCAGTTTTTGAGAGCAAAAACTCTATTTCATTGACACTTTTGTTTTACCCACTTTCTACCTAAGTAGCACAGCAGCTACTTAGGTAGACTAGAGTCTGGATTGGTATTTCATTGGTTCAGGGAACTCCCAGGTTAGAAAACTTCCTCCAGTGACACAGGTCAGTAGCTTCTGTGCATCTTATGGTCTTAGAGAGTTGTCTAGAGGTCTGCCCGAGATTACATAGCCAGTATGTGCTAGAAGCAGAACTTTGTTTGGTTTGCTTGGTTTCGTGGCTGGCTTTTTAGCTACTATACTATATTTCCTCTTGAATGAAAAATTAATCACTGTTAAATTTCTTTAATTTAATTTTGAGCTACAGTAATCATAACTGGAATTTCTTTGGTACTTTAAGGTTTGAGAAGCAGTTTCTATACCCTCATTTGATCCTCTTAATTCTGGGAGGTAAATCTTACAGATATTATTACCCTCATATTACAAATGGGGAAACTGAGGCTGAGTTTAAGCAACTTGCCCAAGATACCTAATTAGCAAAAGCCTGTGCATTGAGCATGAGTAGGGCATGTTGGCACACCTGGCTCACACTCCATATGTAATTATCACCTAAGGTGGGATTTGAATCCCAGGTCTTCTGTATTTGAAATCTAATGCTTCATCTACCAAGGTAGCTGGATGGATCAGTGTATAGATCTCTGGGTTTGGAGTCAGGAAAATATGAGTTCAAATCAGGCCTCAGATACTTACCAGCTGTGTGACCCTGGGCAAGTCACTTATTCTTTTTTTTTGCTTTAATCCACTGGAGAAGGAAATGGGTAAACCACTCCAGTATCTTTGCCAAAAAACAAAACAAAACCATAATAAAACCTATGGATAGTATGGTTCACAGGTCATGAAGAGTTGGACAGGACTGAACAACAACAGCAAGATCTATCTCCTATGCCACGCTTCAGCTCAGCGAGTTCCTACAGAACCTTAACTCTCTCTCTCTCTCTCTCTCATACATGCCCACACACACACACACACACACACACACACACACACACTTCTTTTGTAAGTCCCTCAGCACCTAGCACAGTGCTATGTATATAGTAGACTCAGTAATTATTGAATGAAATGTCAATGAACTACTTTTATAGAAACACTCTAGTTATTTTTTTAAATAAGGTAAATATGATGAGCTTAGTGCAACACACCAAAGGAATTGAACATCATTTTTTCTTTATCCAACTTCAAAGGAATGTGATATTAAAATATGAAACCAATTGTAGACAGTATTTTGGCATCATAAAAATGTGCTCCAGTCCCTTTTTCCCACCAAAATAAATTTCAGTCAGTAAATGTATTAATTAAAGTTTGAGCAACATCTGTTACTTTCTTCATTACTGTGGCCAATTCCCATAAATTTAACACAGCAGCCTACAGCAAAAGGTGACGATTCGATGGAAATGAAAACTTGCTAGTGATCCAGCAATGTCTAGACTCCTCACTTCCACTCACTCAATACCCTCCTCCAGAATACTTCACTCCTTCTGGATCTAATATTGGCGTGATTCAGTTCTTCCAGTAATATATCAATTTTGGGGTCAGTATATCAGGCAAAGAATTTAAATTTAGAACCTAAGCATTTATGTTAACACACATGGATCATTGGAAAACTGTGTGACCTTTACTATCCACTGCCCTTTTCAATATTAATCCAACAATATCACTGCAAAAGCCCACTTTATGATTCTGGTTCATTTTCACCTCTGCACTAAGCACTTTTTCAACTTGATAAAATTTACTAGAACCTATGCAACTCTGAGCATAACCTAGGGTGACTTTCACACAATGATAAGGACTTTCTGGACAGTTTTGTAAATCTTAAAGCAGTTCACCTTCTTTCCTCTTCCCTTGTCTGCTCCTTATCCTTGTCCTCATTTTCCTCATTCTCATCCTCCCCTCGTCCTTGTCATCCTCATTGTCCTCCTTGTTCTCTTCTTTCTCCCCCCACCCTCCCCCCTTCCTCCTCCTTCATCTTCTTCATCATCATCATCATCATCATCATCTTCTTCTCCTCCTCCTCCTCCTTCTTCTCTTCCTCCTGCTCCTTTTCCTCCTCCTCTCTGTCTCTTTCTCCCTCCATCTCTCCCCCTTTCTGTCTTTCTGTCTCTATTTGCCTATTTTTTTCCTTCCCTCTCTCCACTCCTTCCATCAGTCTGGTTTAGCTAGAAAATAGTATATGAAAAGTAGCCAATGAAAAGTAGTCATGTTAAATAAAGTTGGAGTCAAATTGTGAAGAGCCTTAAATGCAAGGCTGAGGAGTTTATATCTTATTCTTTAGGCAATAGGGAGACATTGAAGATTTCTGAGCAGAGGACTGACATGGTTAGGGGAGTACATTAGAAAAATTACTTGGACACTTCTATGGAGCACAATGACCATGACCACTCCCCTTTCCCATGCTCAAGAAAATGAAGTGGTTCTTTATTATCTCTAGAATGAAATACTAACAATAACTCCTCTGTTTGTTTTTTTAAGCTTTCTACAACTTGAACCCTACTGACCCAAAAATTTCATCCTACATTGCTCCCCTTCCTGCATTCTACAGTTTGGCCATACTGGTCTTCTTTCTATTCCATCTCCCAGCTCCTTGCATCTGTACTGGTTGTCCCCAATTCACGGAATATACTCTCTCTTCTACTCTACTTTGTAGAATATCTTACTTTCTTAAAGATTCAATTCAAGATTCACCTTCTGCTTGAAGCCTTCCCTGATCTGCCTACTTGTTTTGTGTCTTCCCTGTCAAAACTATTTTGTATGTATTTTGTATACGCGTGTATTTCATCGTTCAGTTGTTTTTCAGTCATGTCTGACTCTTTGTGATCCCGTTTGGGGTTTTCTTGGCAAAGACACTGAAGTGGTTCCCCTTTTATTTCTCTGTCTCATTTTACAGAGGAGAAAACTGAGGCAGACAGAGTTGAATGACTTGGCCAGGGTTATATAGCTAGTGTCTGAGATCTGATTTGAACTCAGGAAGATGAATCTTCTTGACTCCAGGCCTGGCACTCTACTCACTTTGACACCTAGCTGCCCTATATACTTGTATATGTACATGTCATTTTTCTGGATAGAATATAAGTGACTTGAAGGCAGGGAACTGTTTCATTTTTGTCTTTGTATCCATGCTCCATAGCACAGTTCTTGCCACAGAGCAGGAGCCTAATAAATGCTTGTTGGTTGATTGATTATAAGACGAAGGAGAGTAGGGAATGCCAGAGATAAGGAAACCAGTCAGAAAACCATTAAAATAAGCTAGGCAAGAGGTTATGAAGGCTTTAACCTAGATGTTTGCCAGTGTGAGTTGAGAGGAGGAAAGGAATGTGAGAGATATTAAGTCAAAGATGGCTTGAGATTTTGAGAATGGGTTGATTGGTAGGGTGGTGGTGCCATCAACAAATATGGAAAATTTCGATAGCAATGGAATCTTTCACATGAGTTGAGATGAAACCTGAATCCTAATTTCTTAGGTTTGTCAATGATTTCCAATTTCTTTTGGAAATCATAGAAGGTCCAGCCTTATACTTGGTGAGGTTTCTGTGAGTAACAGGTTCCTGTTACTAGACCCCAGCTAACCAAAGTAACTCTATGTTTGATAACTGCTTGAGATGCCTCTCTACTGGTTCCTGTGTACCTAACAACTGGTTTAGCCAATTTCATCTAAGTTAGATATTCAAGATACACAAGGCTCTCCTGTTTGGAATCAATTTAGCTTTGTGTGTGTCATGTAACAGTCCAGCTGCTCACTAATTGACTGCCTCTCCAACTTGGTCCTTGTGAATTTGCCCCACAACAGCAATCAAACATAAGGACAGAATCCCAGAATTCTGGGCTTTTGAATGGGGTGTGCATTTCACTGGATGCCTGAGCCTCTGCCAATGCTATACTGTGAGACTGAAGGGCTGAGCAGTTCCATGCTTTCATGTCTGTTGTATAATGACATAATCAAGATATCACAGACATACTTATATATACTCATTGCCACTCATTTCAATCATATCTTACTTTGGGGACAATTTTATTGTGCAGAGAAAGAAGGGAGTTAGACAGACAAAATGACTGATGGATGGAGAGAAATGTGTATGTGTGTGTGTGTGGCATCAAAGGGACCTGGAAGAAAGGGTTAGGCAGTGCCTGTGGCCTTGAAGTAGTGTGGGGACTTCATCCTCAGCAAGATGAAGTGAGAGCTCACATATCAGAAGGGGCATCCTAGAGAGTCTCTTTCTGTGTCTCTGTCTCTGTCTCTCTCTTTCTCTCTGTCTCTTTCTGTTCAGTGACTACAGGGAGCTGAGGAATATGTCACTTAGATATTCAGACTCTAATTTGTCTCTTGGACTGTGTGAAGCAACATGGTTTGGTAGAATGAGTGCTGGCTTTGAAATTGGATGACTTGGATTCGAATTCTGTCTTTGCCATTTATGTGACCTTGTGCAAATTACTTCATCTCTCTGGACCTCAGTTTTTTCAATTCTCAAATGAGGAGGTAAAAATGGATGACCACCATAGTCTTTTCCATATCTAAATCCAAGACCCTGTGATCTTTTATCACTAACCCTTCCTACTAGCAACAGTACATTTGAGTGCAAAATGATCCAGAATCTGTACATAGTCACAGGGTGGGCTAGAGGCCCAGTTGAGACATACATTCTTCCATCTTGCCATAGCACCCACTCTCTCAAAGCCGCCAGGACTCCCATTCTTGGCCTCCCACACACAACCAAGTGCACTGACTCACAGTCACTCCCTGTTCTCTCTCCTTCTCATCAGTCTCCTGTTCATTCACTCTGACCCAAAGGCTAACTCTCTGTCTAAACTCTTTCCTTCACCACACCCAGGGGCTAGTTTCTCTGGTCCATGCCTGTTCAATTCTCCTGTTCAGTCAGTGTGGTCAAGAGAAGATCTTAAGCCTTCTTAAATACAGGTGGGCAATACAATTGGCAAGTTAGGGGCACCCCATGGGTCTTGTTGCTTTCTATGGATAGCTGTTTCCCTTCTGTAAACACTCACCAACTCTGATGCAAGGACATATATGTCTTGTAAGAGAGGTAGGCTGGTTGAACAACCTGAGTGCCGCACTTCCATCCAGGAATTATGAAAAGAATAAGAGAAAGACCTTCTGTGGGTTAGGTAACTACTCTCTGGAGAGTTTATGTACATGCATAGGTATCTCACAGGATACTATCACCCCATAGGAGAGGATGATCATATTGATGAAATCATAGACTTGTCAAAATATTAAAAGCAAAGCAGATATTGCAAGATTGGAGAGGTAGACTTCAGAGGTGTATTATAGCAACAATGACTAACACATAGGGTTTGCAAAACATTTTACTTGGATTATTTCACTGATTCTCAGAAAGACCCTGTGAGGTAAGTCTTATTATTACTCCCATCTGGAAACTGAGATTGAGAAAGGTTAGATGACTTGTCCAAAGTCATGTAGCTAATAATTGTCTAAAATTTGAACCCAGGTCTTTCTGACTCCAGGTTGGCCAATATATTTGCTATGAGGGCAAGGTAGATGGTACAGTGGATAGAGTGTTGAACCTGGAGTCAGGAAGATCTGAGTTCAAATCTGGCATCAGCATTTACTAGCTGTGTGACCCTGGGCCAGTCACTTAACCCCTGATTGCTTCAGTTTCCTCATCTGTAAAATAGGGATAATAATAGCACCTATCTCCAAAGAGTTGTGCAGATGAAATGAGATAATAATTAAAAAGTGCTTAACATAGTACTTGGCATATAGTGTGCACTAAATAAATGTTAGCTATTATTGTTATTATTATTATTGTTGTTGTTATACCATGTTTCCTCCCACACAGGTATGACCCTACTCCTACCCAAGCTTGGGGTAGTTTTCATGAGGGATAGTCTTGTGAGACTGCCTGCACAGATGGAGAATTCACTCCTATTTGGCCAAGAGAGTACCTGTGTAAGTGAAGAAGGAACTTCTTCCCATTCACAGAAAGCAAGCTAAGGACAAGAGGGAGGCAATTGAGAGAAACAGATGTGAACTTTTGAACAGCAGACTAGAGCCCTTACATATCATCTGTGTGTGTGCATATGGTTAGGTGTCCATCTTTTATGGACATGTCTGTCCTGTGTGTGGATGGATATCACATCACATCACACCATATCACATCACATCACATCACATCACATCATATATAGTATATCATATCATATCACATCACCCCCACCCCACCCCACCCACCCCACACCACACTATACCACACCATACCATACCATACCATACCACATCACATCACATCACATCACATCACATCACATCACATCACATCACATCACATCACATCA
>NW_020947062.1:8603760-8603934 GCF_900497805.2 Vombatus ursinus | reverse complement strand
CACATCACATCACATCACATCACATCACATCACATCACATCACATCATATCACATCACATCACATCATCTCATCTCATATCACATCATGTCATATATCATATCACATCATATATATCATATCATATCACATCACCCCCACCCCACACTATACCATACTATACCACACCATACCA
>NW_020947062.1:8499492-8603750 GCF_900497805.2 Vombatus ursinus | reverse complement strand
CATACCATACCATACCATACCATACCATACCATACCATACCATACCACATCATAGCACATCATGTCATATATCATATCACATTATATATAGCATATCATATAATATCACATCACACCATACCATATCATATCATACAATACCATACCATGCCAGACCAGCCCAGCCTATATCATATCACATCACATCAATGACATCACATCACATCATGTCATACCATATCATACCATAAATATCTTATCATATATCATATCATAATCATATCATATCATATCACATTGCATCTCATTGCATCACATCATATATCACATGGTATCATATCATATTATATAGCATTGTATCCTATTGTATCATATTGTACTGTACTGTACCATACCATACCATATCATCTATCTATCCATCTATTTTTCTATCTATCTATTATCTACCTATTTTTCAATCTAAGACAAGTTTAAGTGACTTATCAGGGTAATATACCTAGAAAGTATTTGAATTTGAAACATGATTTGAACCCAGGTTTTCATGATTCCAAGTCCAGTGTTCCAATCCATCCTCCTCTTAACTGTCAAATTGATCTTTCTAAAATGTAGATTTTACCAGCCTGTACCCCCAACCCTGGCACCCCTCCCCACCCCTCCCCAGTCAATTAACTTTAGTGGTTCCCTGGTACTTCCAAGATCCAATATAAAATCCTCTGTTTGGCTTTTAAAGCCCTTTATAACTTGGCCCTTTCCTGCTTATCCAGTCTTACTATTTCTTACTCTTCCCCACGTACTCTGTGATCTATTGACACTAACCTTCTTATTGTTCCTTGCATAAAACACTTGGTCTCCCAACCCTGGGCATTTTCACTAACTGTTCCCCCTGCCTGGACTGTTCTCTCTCCTCATCTCTGCTTCCCAGCTTCCCTGGCTTTTCCCTGGGAAAAAAAGACCCATCTTCTGCAAGAACTCTTTCCCAATGCTCCTTAATACTAGTACCTTCCCTCAGAGACGGCCACAGAGGTATCCTGTCTATATCTTGTTTGTACATAGTTATGTATATTGTTTCCCCCATTAGACTTTGAGCTCCTTGAGAGTAGGGACTGTCTTTGGCTTCTCTTTGTATATCCAATGCTTAGTACAGTACACAGCACGTGTTGTTGTTGTTGCTATTTGTCCTTTGTTTTTGAAGAAGACCAATGACATAATGATGTGGGAGGTATAGGCTATGTCTTGACTTGGTTATGAATTAGATTTAAGTGAAGCAGAGTTGTACAAAGCAGTCAGCCTCACTCTTTCTTCCAGAGTCATCAAAGTCCAGTGGCAAGACTAAAGTCAGAATGATTAGTGATGGCCTGGGAGCAGTGTACGATCTTGGCATCTTCAATGTCTGACCAAGCTGTAAGTGCTCCACAGCACCTGCTTCAGTCACCTTCATGGCCATTGGAACAAATTGTTCTTATCTGGCACATAGTAGGTACTTAATAAATGCTAGCCAAGTGACTACCCACTCTGCCACCTAGCTGTCTTATGAAGCACGTGTACCTTGAAAGTGGGGTGGATTTTGACATTTCACCTTTTTGGGGAGATGGGCAAAGGCTATTTTGCATGCTTTCCTTCTATCCCTGTTAATTTTTCAAGGGTGATATGAGTGGATTTTAGTTTGCAAGGCATTTGAAACTTTTTGGTATGTTAGATGCTGAAACAGGTGAAAATTGTAGTTTTCCATACACAAGGCCCAGAAAAGACAGTATAAGGACAATTCTATTTTGACAATGATTGTGCTGTCCACTTTGGAATTAGAGATTCAACTACAGACTTTGTCTTTTCCCATTAGCTCATTGAATCCATTCCCTATTCAGGGTCAAACGCATTTCACAGGCACAGGACAGAATTTCTGACCTTAATCAACCTTCTCAATCAGGTGGATTAATGCTTGTGGTCAGGACAATTCTGTGCCAAGAAGTGCAAAGCACCTTACCCACCTTAACCGGTTAATCTCATTAATATCCAGGGGGAAAAGAGGCGAAGGCACCAAAGTCTGTTGTTTTCCCTGGCTTTGCCTGAGGAGAAAGTCTTCAGTCCAGAGAACTTCGCCCAGGCATTCTGGGTGAGTCAGTAGCAGACCAGGGAAAAGAAACTGGGTTTTCTAATCAAGCCCAGGCAGAGCCCTCTCTGCCAATTCATTCACAACACCATGGGATTTTAGAATTAGAAGGGGTCTTAGAAATCATCTAGTGCAACTCCTTTATTAGATAGAAGGGAAAACTGAGGCCCAGACAGAAGTGTCTTGGCCAAGATCACATGCTGTGAAAATCAGTATTTGAACACTAGTCCTTTAATTCTAAATCTATCACTCTTACCATTCCACCATGCCTTCTCCTGCTTTCATTACATGTGTGCATTCATGTAAATATTCATGCAAATATTTATTAGGTGTTCGCTGTGTATAGAGCTCTGTGCTAGTTTTGGGGTGGGGTACAGTGGAATATAGAGATCAGATGAATCATTTATCCTTCCCTCTGGAGCTCATAGTGTAGTCCAGTTGAGGCTTCCTTAGTTTTGAGAGTATTATTGCCTGGACCTTTCAAAATATATAGTTATTTCTGAATGGTTGTTTAGTGTTGGGAATCTTTCCATCACTCTCCCATTTTATCCTTGCCTGACTCCTTAGCCTATAGGCTGCGGGAGGGATGGGAATCACCTTTCCTCTTCTGTTCTAAACACTTTCTATCTTCTATATAAGAGGAGAAAAGTCTTGCTATATAGTCTGCAACCATGAGACCTAAATACTCCTCTCTCTGAACAACCACACTAGAAAATGTCTTCATCAGCAAGCTGATTTGGCTGTTTGGTCATGAAGAACCAGATACCCAATCACCATGATGGTACAATTGCACACTCTTGATGGAAGTTACTTGATAGCTAAAGGTCTTTCTTGGCTCAGAGTGCCTTGGGAGAAAGTAAGTGGAATCACTAAGAGATATGATGTTGGAGGCGGCTTGATATAGTAGAAATAACACTGGACATGGGATCAGGAGATCTGGCCTCACCTTCTGGCTCTCATAGTGATTATGGGTAAGAAGGGAAAGGTGGCAGAGTGAAAAGAGCCCGGAGCTTGGAGTTAGATCTGGGTTTGATTATTATCTCTGCCATATTCTCTCTGTGGGCTCTTAACAAAGCACTGATCTAGGCCTCAGTTAACTCATCTGTAAAATGAAGGCATTGGGCTAGGGTTTCTAAGGTTTCTTCCATACACATAAATCCCAAATAATAAGTCAATTCTCTAATTTGAGCTTCAGTTTCATCTGTAAAATGGGACTACAAATACATGCATGATCTATCTCACATTGAAGAAAGTGCTTTGTTGACCTTCAAGCACTATGGAAATCTGAGCCATTTTTTGCATTATGGGTTTTCTTCCTTGCCTTTGTGGCCACCTGGCTTTCAAACTTTCTCATTGTTTTCAATGTTGGGCTTAATTTTGGCAGGGAGAACTAGGGAGGTTGAGGTTGGAGTATATCCTATGATATCCTCCCCTTCCTACTATTTTTCATAAACAAGCAAGCTCTCTGGCCAGATGTTTCTCTTTCCCCTGGTTCTTGCAGTGCTGGGCTGTCCGGCTAAAACTGAATAAATCTTTGTTTTATGGCTTCTTTGGTTCCTCACAACAAAGGCCTCAGGAAGAAACCAAATCTCTTAATCCTCCCAGTCTTACCCTTACATGACCCCTTAAATACACTATTAACAGAAAGATATTAGAAATATTTTGCAGTGAGCTTTAAAGCACATTACAAAAGACGTAGAGCCTGATATTGGATGGTTAATTATGTCTATATTTGATGACAAAGAATCTGTGCCCCCTAGCAGGATGTCAATAAACCATTTTCCTTCATTAATAGTCTATTTTAAACTATTAAAATATTAAGACACATTTTAAGGTACACTGACATTCTGGAATGCTTCCAGACGAAGGTGCCCAGGATTTAGAGGGCACTAGAAATTATTTGATTGAGGAAACTATTAACCTTAGAGAAGAGAAGAATTAGAAGGGGGTAGAATTACTGTGGGGTTTTAGAAAGAGACCTGGTCTTAGGCATAGAAGGAAAATTTGGATTTGAGTCTTGACTCCCCCACTTACTGGCTGTGTGATCTTAGGCAAGTTATTTTACCTCTCTGGGCCTCATTTTCCTCACTTGAAGATGTTGGGGTAGAAAATCTCTAAGGTCATCCCAACTTCAACATTTTGTGATTCTGTGTGCTATTTAAAAGGTTATCATTGGAAAAATGCAGAAAGGAGTTATATGGATAACTCTAATTATATAAGGTGGTAATTATATGGATAAAGGTATTGGGTCAAAATAAGATAAAATTAAGCACTAAATACTAGCTATTATTATTATTTTAATTTTTATTGTAAGGTTAGCCTTCCTTTTTGCTACCCAATAGATGAATGGGTTGCCTTACAGGAGGTGAGATTCCCATCATTAAGGGAACTCTTTTAAGTAGAGTTTAGGATGACCACTTATTGGGAATTATGCAGAAGGTATTCATGATTTGGGATATGAGTTGGATTATATGACTTCTGTGAAGTCCTTTCCACCTTTCACATTCTATGTTCCATGATTCTAAATCTAATTTCTCTTTCAACTCCAGTGTTCCATATCTTAAGGCCCTTCCCAGCACTGACATTCTCTTCTCTATATTTGAAAGTTACTTCCATGCCTGAAATTCTTTGTTCCATAATTCTAGGACTCCTTCCAGATCTGATGTTTATAGGTTCATAGGACCTATAACAGGAAGGAATCTTAGAGGTCATGAATCCAGCCTCTTCTTTTTACATTTAAAGAAACTGAGACTCAGAGAAAGAAGTCAAAGGATACACAGATAGTAAATAAATAGTGGAGCTGGGACAATCTGTGCTTTTATTCTAAGGCACTTTCTAGCTTGGACATTCTGTGATTCCATGATGAGGTAAGCTTTAGCCTGCAATAGGATGGCTTCAGACTCTCATTTCCATCTGTATCCCTGATTTGACAATTGTTCTCAAAGCTTAAGTACTTGCAGAGTAAGACCATGATTCTGCCTGCTGAGGTCCTGTGAACCTGTATCATTGAGAAATGCCTGGAGACATAAGATGAAATAGCCTTGTAGAAAGACCTGAGGCAAAGGAAAAATGATCTCATGTTATTAGGAACACATATTTTTCAATTCCTTTGGATGCTAAAGGGAACTGGCAGAAGGACAGAATTTTTTGGTCTGTTGGGGGTGATACAGCCTTGTCCAACAGTTGCTTAGTAAACCCAAGTCAGAGCAAGTAGGACATCTGGGTCTAGTCGTTTTGTATGTTCTCCTGACAATGGGAATAAAAATGAGAAATGGGTTGTTGCTTCCTGTGTAAATCACAATGAGAAGGTACCTTTCATTCAGATTGTGTAGTCAGCCCTGAGTGAATTTGTGTGCTACACAGCATTTGCACATTGTGCATGGAGTCTCATTTTTACACTTGGCTTCTCTCTATTGGGATTCTAATCTGTCCATAATGGTGCTGTCTTTCAAGGTTTTTTCTTAATCTCCATCAACACTCAACTGATCTGTGTTTCATTCTTTCAGAGAGGCCTGTCTGTTCCTCAGTTTCTTCATATGGAAAAAATGAGGAAGCTGAGGATTAGTTTCCTTCATGTAAAATGAAAAGGTTGGACAAGAAGTCCTTGGGATTTAGAGCTAGAAGGGGCTTTAAAAATTATCTTGTTCAACCACCTCTGTTTACGGATGAATACACGATCCCCAGAAAGTAGAAGCAACTTGCCTATAGTCATAGAACTACCAAGGAGCAGAATGGGATTTGAACTCAGGTCCTCCTAATATAAATGCTGTACTAGTGCACTCCAGAAGACATTCCATCTCCTGACTACATGTGTATTTGTTACTTGTCTTCTTTGCCTGGACTCTCTCTCTTCATCTTTACCTCCTGTCTTCCCTAGCTTCCTCCATGTCTCAGCTAAAATTCCATCTTTTGCAAGAAGCTTTTTCCCAGTCTTCCTTAATGTTTGGAATTTCCCTCTGAGATATTTCCAATTTATCTTGTATATGTCTGACTTGTACATAGTTGTTTGCGTGATGTTAGATTAGATTAGATTGTGATCTCCTTGAGGACATCGCAATGGATTCTTCTTCTCCTTCTTCTTCTTCTTGTTCTTTTTCCTCCTTCTCTTCCTCCTTCTCCTTCATTTCTACCATGTGAACATTGGATTTTGAGTCAGAGAACATGGATTCAAATCCCACTTCTCTTGCTTATTACCTGTGTGACCTTGTGCAAGTTGACTTAATCTCTTTGTTTGTTGGTTTCCTCTTCTGTAAAATAACTCAGTTGACCTAGATGGTCTCTAAAGTCTCTTTCAGCTCAGATCCCATGATCTTATTCTGCTAAGTGTCAGGCAGTATGCTAGGCATTGGGCATACAAAAATAAGACCAAAATGAAACATTCCCTGCCATCAAAGAGTTTACGTTCCATTGAAGGGATACAACATATACATATGGGTTTGGGAGGTAGAGATGAAGGTCAAGGAGAGGAGAAACTGGATAGTTCAATGAATAGACAGTTGGCCTTCAAGTCAGGAAGATTTGGGTTCAAATCCTACATTGAGGCAGTTGTTGGAACAATGGCTAGAGCCCTGGATGTGCATTAAAATCTGGCCTCAGATATTTACTAGCTGTGTGACTATGGGCAAATCACTTAACCTCTATCTGCTTTAGTTTACTCAACTTTAAAATGGGGATAATAATAGCACCTATCCCCCAGGGTTGTTGTGAGGATGAAATGAGTTAATATTTGTAAAGTGTTTAGCATAGAGCCTAGCACATAGTAGATATTTAATAAATATTTGTTTTCTTCCCTTCCCCCCTTACACTCCAGCTATCCTTGTGACAGAAAGAATGGAATACTCTTGACAGTAAGTATAAAATTAGTAGGAGGGAAAGAGTTTGATGGTGGTGGTGGGGGGAGATGGAAACAGAAAATGCGTTCAGTTTTTGACATTTTGAATTTAAGATGTTTATGAGATATCTAATTAGAGATACCTAGTACATAGTTGGAGATGTGAGACTGGAGGTCAGGAGAGAGATTAAGATTGGAAAAATAGATCTGAGAATCATCTGTATAGAGATAATAATTGAATCTATGGGAGGTGATGAGAAAACTAAGTGAAGTAGTATAGAAAGGGAAAGGAAAGGGCCCAGGACAGAGTGTTAGGGGGCACCTTTGCTTAGTGGGCATCACCTAAGTGAAGATTCAGCAAAGGATACTGAGGAATAGTCAGAGAGGTAAGAGGAGAACCTGGATAGAGCAGTGTCACAAAAACCTAGAGAGAAGAATACCAAGAGATACAGGGTGATCTGCAGTGTCCCAGCCTGCAGAGAGATCGAGAAGGATGAGGATTTAGAAAAGGCTATTAGATTTAACAATTAAAAGATCATTGAAAACTTTGAAAAGTGGTATTTCAGTAGGATGAGGTCTGAAGCCAGATTACAGAGAGTTAAGAATAGTTTCTTTGAGCCCAACTCTTTTAAAATATTATTTATTTTAACATTCTTAAAAAATTTTTTTTGAGTTCTAAATTCTCTCCCTTCCTCTGGCCCCTCAGCCACCCATTGAGAAGGCAAGCAATATGATATCAATTATATATGTGAAATAATGCAAAATATATTTCCATATTAGCCATGTTGTAAAAAAACAAGAAAAATAAAGTGAAAAAATTATATGTACTCCAATTTGCACTCAGAATTCATCATTTGTCTCTCTAGAGATAGCATTTTTCAACATGAGTTCTGTGGAATAGTCATGGATCATCGTGTTGATCTTTCACAATTGATCATCATTATAACATTGCTGTTACTGTGTGTAATGATCTCCTGGTTCTTCTCACTTCACTCTGCATCAATTCACATAGGTCTTTCCAGATTTTTCTGAAACTGCCCCCCTTATCATTTCTTATAGAACAATAATATTCCATCACAATTTGTTCAGTTATTCCCCCATTGATGAATATTTCCTTAATGTCCAATTCTTTGGCAACAAAAAAGAGTTACCACAAATATCTTTGTATGCATAGATCTTCTTCCTTTGTCTTTGATCTCTTTGAGATACAGACCTAGTAGTGGTATTGCTGGGTGAAAGGGTATACAGTTTTATAGCCCTGTGGGCATAGTTTCAAATTTGAACACAACTCTTTCTTCATTTCTTACAATGCAATAGTATTCTATTTACATTAATGTATCATAATTTGTTCAGCCATTGTCCAGTTGATGGGCACCCTCTTAGTTTTTAGTTCTTTGGTACTACAAAAATAGCTGCTATAACTGTTATTGTATATAAGTATATATAAATTCTTTTTCTCTTTGATTCTTTGGGGTATAGGCCTCATAGTGGCACTGCTGGATCAAAGTGTATGTATAGTTTAATGACTTTAGGGGCATAGTTCCAAATTACTTTCCAAAATGTCTGAACCAATTCATGGTTCTCCCAAGAATATATTAATGCCCATGTTTTCCTGTAGTCCCTCCAACATTTGCCATTTTCTTTTCTTTTTGATATACTTTGACAATATGATGGATGTGAGATAGAACTTCCAAGTTGTTTTAGTTTTCAATTACCTAATTACTAGTGTTTGTGAGCACGTTTTCATATATCTATTGATGGCTTTGATTTCTTCCTCTGAAATATGACTTTTCATTTCCTTTTACCACTTATCAATTACAGAATAGCTATTATTCTTGTAAATTTGAATGAGTTCCTTATATACCTTAGAAATGAGACCTTTACAGAAAACCAAAAAAAAAAAAAACAAAAAAACCCAAAAAACCAAAAGAGAAATGAGACTTTTATCAGAGAAACTTGCTGCTAAGATTTTTTTTCCTAGTTACTTATTTCCTTCCTAATTTTTGCTGGATTGTTATTGTTTTGGCAAAAACTTTTTAATTTTATACAACCAAAAATTTCCGTTTTATTTCTGTGAGCCTCTCTATGATTTGTTTGGTCAGTAACCCTTTCCTTATCTTTACCTTACTTCTCTAATTTGTTTATGATGTTACCCTTTATGTCTAAGTCCTGTTCCCATTTGGAGTTTTTATTGGCATTCAGTATGATATGTTGGTCTATATTTAATTTCTTCTAGATTGCTTTCCATTTTTCTAAGCAATGTTTGTCAAATAAGGAGAACTTACCCCAAAATCTGGGATTTTTGCTTTATTAAGCACTTACCCTACAGTGTTCACTTACTTCCATATATTGTGCACTTAATCTATTAGATCGATCAACATCTCTATTTCTCAACCAGTACCAAATTGTTTTTGATGGTTATTATTTTATAATATAGTGTGAGATCTGGTACATCCTGTCCACCTTCCTTCCCACTCTTTTCATTATTTCCCTTGATATTCTTAACCATTTGCTTCTCCAGATAAATTTTGTTTTTTTTTTTATCCTAGTGCTATAAAGTAATTCTTTTATAATTTGACTTGTATGACACTGAATAAATAAATTAGTTTAGGTAGTATTATTATTTTTATTATATTGGCTCAGCCTCTCCATGAGCTGTTGATACTTCTAAAATTGTTTAGATAAATATTTTTCTGTAAAGTGCTTTTTGTAATTGTATTAATATAGTTTCTGTGTGTATCTTGGTGGGTATATGCCCAAGTGTTTTGTACATTCTGTAATTAACTTGAATGGAATTTCTCTTTCTATCAGTTTCTTTTGGGTTTGGTAGATAACATACAGAAATGACAATGGTTTGTGTGCATTTTGTATTCTGCAACTTTTTTGTTTCAATTAATTTTTGTTAATTATGTTTCAATTAATTTTTGTTAATTATCTGGGATTTTCTAAGTACACAAACATATTGTCTGCAAAAAATGACCATTTTGTTTCTGTTTTTGCCTATGGGTATTCCCTCCATTTCTTTTTCCTAGTTGTATTGCTATGGCTTGCATTTTTAACACTATATTAAATAGTATTGGTGACAATGGGTGTCTTCACTTTTACTCCTGATCTTATCATGAAAGACTCTTAGTTCATCCCTATTACTGTGTTTAATCCTGGGGGACCTTAAATTTCTAAAGAGGGGTCAGGTTTTTAAAAAAAAAATTGTCTTTGCCTGTTTATACCCTCACACTGAAGCTATGGCTCATGTCCTAGATGTCCCCGACAAGGAGTACTGAAATGTAGATCAGGCACAGAAATCAGCTATTCATTCCTTCCCCATAAATGAAATGCTTAAGACACAGAAAACATTCTACAGGGAGGATGAAAAAGGGTGAGACTATAAGTTGTCTCTCCTTTTAAAGTCTATTAAGTAAGTGACTCTTCCTTACACAGTGGCCAGTAAAGAAAGCGCTTCATCATCTTAAAGTGCAAAGTCTTTTAGGACTGAGCCAGAGCCCACATGGCCTACTGGAAGTGACCCAGAGTCCTGCAGATCAGGATTACATGCTTCAGGAATCTATGATTTCGTCATTATGGTATTGTCTGCATAATTTCTCTATGACCTAACTGATGGTTCTTGAGAATTTCTGTAGCCAACAAAATTCATCATCTTGTGATGAGCCTCTCTGACCTTAATGAGACTGCTTTTCATTTGATAGATAAGCAGCCCATTGTGGGATATTTTTCGGCTTGGTGAGACTCGTCAGAGCTTGTGACCCTATGGCATAGTCCTGGAGAAATCAGGGTCATCTCCATGCTACAAAGAGGAGACCAAGGAAGACTTGAATAAAGGGGCCCAAACATACTAAGTGCATCATGGGATTATAAGGAAGGTGTTCTGCAACTCTTAAGTTGCTACAGAAATCACAACTATAAGCACTCTACAAATGTTAAGATACTGTTGTTATTAGAACCTGGATAGAGACTGGCCCTTGGGCCCATTGATAAATGGCCTCTTAGATTAGGAAACTACCTCTACGAATACAGGTCAATACCTTTTCTCCAAATGATAGTTTTAGAGAGTTGCCTAGGACACTGAAATATTAAGTGACTTGCCCAGGGTCATATTGCCCATATGTGGCAAAGGTAAGACTTGGAACCTATTTTCTAGCATTGAGACCTACTGTTCAGCCCCTTTGCCACACTGTCTCTAATTATTATGAATAATTTCTAATAATTATTCATAATAATTATTATTTCACTTTGGTACCCATAAAGTAGAGAATAGGATCCTCATAAAGTATAAGCTTACTAACTGCTGAATGAATGACATCAAATTTAATTGAATCGAAGGAAACAAAAGTCTTCTGACTCTTGGCTGGCAGGGGTTCTATTGCAGGAAGAGGGTTATTGCTCTGGAGGTTGTGTGAGTGTGGGGGAGGAGAGAGAATGCAATGTGATTGTCAGGAGATATCAGAGAGATCAGTGCAAAGTCTTCCTGGAAGCCAGGGAATAGACTCCAGCCTGAGAGCCATAGGCATGAGTCAGTTCAGTTCTGGTCAAAAGGGTCTGGTTATTGGGTTGGAGTTTTTATTCCCTTTTGGCAAGTGGAGAAGCACTCAGAGGATTAGAGTAATTGAGCTGGAATGTAGAGCATCTTTCTCAGAGAGGTCTTTCTTACTAATGAGGGCTGGAGATAGCTAGGCCTTCCTGAGAGTCTGTGGGGAACTCCTGGGAGGCCAACAGTAAACATGTGGGAAACGGGGGAAGTCCCTCTTTCAGTTCCCCTCACCTCAAAGAACCTTAAAATCACAGGATATAGAATATTAAAGGGACCTTCAATCATCTGATCTAGTTCAAAACTCTTACTTTACAATGAAGGAAACGGAGGCCCAGAAAGGGGAAATGATTTGCCCAGGGTCTCATAGAAAGTTCATTGCAGAGCTCAGACTGGAACCTTGAGTTTCCTGAGTCTCAGGCTAGATTTGTGTCCTGATTGCTGACATTCCAGGCTGCCTGCCACCACTACGTGGCTGAGCCAGAGTTATTGTTGTTGTTGTTTGTCCTTCATTTTCGAGGAGGACCAATGTTATCACAGGATGGTGTCTTGACGATGTGAATTGGATTTAAGTGAGGCAGAGTTGCACAAAGTCCTCAGCCTCACTCTGTCTTCCAGAGTCATAAAAGTCTAGTGGCAAGACAAAAGTCAGCACGACTGGCGAGGGCCTGGGAAGCACTGGGTGACCTTGGAGTCTTCCATGTCTGATCAAGCTCTAAGTGCTCCACAGTGCCTGCTTCAGCCTCTTTCATGGCTGTTGGGACATATTGTTCTCATCTGCTCACTCTACCAGGGGAAGTCTTTATATGCTTGGGAGGGAGGGGAGTAGACATTCCCTCACTCACCAATTGTGAGACAGACAATAAAGGAGCGTTTGAGGAGATTCTCTTACCAGGCTAGGATTTGTCACTTGTCTTCAGTCACTGAGCAATTACGGAAGGGAATCATTTTTCTTAAGTGAGGAATGCCTTGAAGAGATTTTTCAACACACTTTTGCTGAGCCCCTTCCATGTGTAAGATTTTATGATAGGCTCTATGGAGAGACAGAGAGGAATCAGACATGGTCTCTTTCCCTAAGGAGCTCACACTTAGTAGGGAGGATAAGACAGGGGCATAGCAGGTAAAAATATGTAGGAGGAATAGAAACAAAATGATATAAATTCAGATGTAGGAGAGATTGCTATTCTCTGGGAGGTTCAGGGATGACTTCAGGAAAGAAGTAACATTTAGGCAGAATCTTAGAGGTTGGTTAGGATTTCAACAGACACATATAGTATGGATAACAGGTCCCAATGAATTCTCTTTCCTATCAACTTCCTTAGTTTCTGTTGGACTTCCTTGTGAGGTAGTGAGTTGCCTATCACTGGAAGTGTCTAAGTAGACTCTGAATGCCCACTTGTCAAACATGCAGAAAGGATTAAGTTTGTGTTGAGAGTAAGTTTGGATTAGATGGCCTCAGAAGTCCTTTTCAACTTTGAGATTCTATGATTCATTTGTTTAAAAAATTAAAAATGCTTAAAGGCAAACAGAAAGTTTGCAATTATTGTCAGAATAAACTGTTTTCAAATTTAATTTACCAAGTATGATCATTGTAAGCCAATCAAATTATATAGAATACATTTTAATGTTCTTTAAGTTAACCGATGTCTTTAAACAAAACAAAAATATTGCTCATATTTCCATTTCCACCTCAAATTCCTTTTTTTATGAAAAAGAAAATAAAAACACTTTTGTTTTACCCCACGAGTTCAAGATTTTAGAAAATTTGACACAATTCCAGAGCATGACTGTGCTTTATAATATACCCTTAATTGAAATTCCCAAACCCCGGGGCCTTGGCCACCAGACTGAGTTTCTTCCAAATTTATTCATGTGGAGCCTGTCTCTCATTTTCTGGCCCTTGCCTTCTTGCCTGTCCATTACTTTCCTTAGCTCAGGGGTGGGAAAGCTGAGGTCTGGTCCATCAGGAGCTAAATATCACTGTATCTTAAGAGTTAGACCTAAAACGATGAGGGGGTCCAGCCTTTATTTATTTATTTATTTATTTTGGCAATTGGTGTTAAGTGACTTGCCCAGGGTCACACAGCTAGTAAGTGTCAAGTGTCTGGTCTGAGGCCATATTTGAACTCAGGTCCTCCTGACTTTAGGGCCAGTTCTCTATCCATTGCACCACCTAGCTGCCCCCCAGTCTTCTTTTTTCCACCAGAAAACTGAGGCCTAAAATGGAAAAATGATTTGCTCCATGTGATTCAACTTCTAAGTAGCAGAAAAAGGATTCAAACAGAGGTCTTCTGACTTTGAATCTAGTTGCTTTATTTTCCACTTCATACTTCCTCTTATTTAATGTGTGGTTGCTTAATTTTATCCAAACGGAAGAAAGATCGGTAAGAGACAGTAATGGCAGCACTGGGGAGACAAAACACATAAAAAGTTTACAATGCTAGTGAGAGAATCACATTATCTCAGAATATCAAAACTGGGCCAGCTTCGTGTAGTGTAGGGGTGGGGAACCTGTGTCCTTGAGGCCACATGTGGTCCTCTAGGTCCTCAAATGTGGACCTTTGACTGAGTCTAAACTTCACAGAACAAATCCTTTTGGCCACATGTGGCCCTCTAGGTCCTCAAGAGAAACCCTTTGACTGAATTCAAACTTTACAGAACAAATCCCCTTAATAAAAGGATACCATTCCACTCCAATACAATATCACTCTAATATTTTTACTAAGAAAACCCCAAATGGGGTCACAAAGCATTGCACAAGATTGAAATGACTCAACAACAACAAAAATAGCACCTGTGTGATCTTAGGAAAATCTCTTAACATCTCTGGACCTTAGTGCCTTCCTCTATAACTAGATGAATTCTAAAATCCTCCCAGCTCCAAATTTATGATCCTATAATCCTCAGGATCACATAAAATATCAGAGTGGAAAGGACCTTAAATCACAAGATTAAAAATGTTATAGATGCAACAGATCTTAGAAACAGCGGTTTGACGGAGCCAGTTCAAATTGGCTCATGATAACTAACTGTTTACTTTTCATTTTGAGCATGTATACTTCAGAAATAGGCATATGCTACAAACCACACTTTGATTTATTTTTTTGTTGATTTAGACTTAAGAAAGTGATGGAGAAAATGCTAATAATGCAGATTAAACTTAAAAGTATGTTGGGGGCACATTTTTTCTGCCTCTTGGAGATCTGGTTGTTAAATGTAAACTAATATACCCTTTCTCAAAGGTTACCTAGTGCAAAACCCACATGCTTTTATGTGAGGATCCTTAAACCCAGAGAGAAGAAATCCCCTCTCTAGGTCACAAAGAGCATTATTGGCAGAGAAAGGTGTGATAACTCGTTGACAAAAAGGCAGAAGGGTCAATAAAGCCTTGGCCCAGAGTAAGAAAGATGTCATTGTCTGCTAGAGTCAGAGTGTTCATAAAGGAGGAGGAATTTAAACTTGGTTAGCTGTTGTCAAAAGACTGAGGTGTGTGACCTTTTCAAGCTGGACACACATAAAAACTGTCTTTTGGTTGGTGGAATCAGCTGCCATTCGTAGTCTGTCATTTTGTAGTTCTGTGGAAAAGCATGCTTAATCTGGAATCAGATGACCCAAGTTCAAATCCTGGTTCTGCTTCTTCCTACCTGTATGACCTTGGGCAAGTCAGTTAACCTTTATAGGACTCAGTTTTCTGATCAATAAAATGAGGGGGTAATATTGGATGAACTCTAAGATCCTTTTCAGTTCTCAGTCTTGATGACTTGGTCTCTTATGTTTAAGTTTGGCAGAAGAAAGCCTTTCATCTCTGATGTCAGCTGACCTAACAAACTAATGGATGACCACATTGAAGCTAGGGAAATCAGCATATTATTTGTAACTTATTTCTCCCTTCTTGAAGAAAGCATATATCGAATGTCACAGAATTATAAAAAAGGTGCCACAAATATAGGTAAATGATGCTCATGTTCCCATTACAACAGCAACCCCTCCAAACCCTTTGAGTCGGGCTCCCAACCCTTTCTCTCATTGAGATTCTGGAGTCCAGCTAGACTTCCCATATTGATCAGTGTCACTGGCCACAAGGTGGCCACCCTACTCCACAGTGCCAACTGACATTTTCTGATGCCTTCTCTAATCCATGTCTTTACATACTTACCTTTTCATTGACTTGCTCTCTAGGTGAAAGCTCCAAGATCCCACCAACTCTCTTGAAACTAAGAACTTACTGATCTAGACCTTCCAGCTTCCACCCCCTTTCCCACCTCCAGTCCATACCTATTTTCAGCTCTGAATTCCTCATTGAAAATTCTTATTTTCAGCTCCTTCCCTAGGCTAGCCCTATATCTCTTTTATATCTGTTACCATTGGCAGAGTCCTTAAAAAATACTTTATGTTTCTGTGCATGGTGCTATGTAAACTGTGGTACCAAGGGATTAAACAGATCTAGTCCTTATGATGTGGGTTCTCATATATGATAGATTCCTCTGAATTAGGCAGACGAGGCTCTGCCACTAGCTGGCTGTACGTCCTTTGGAAAGTCTCTTTCCCTCTCTAGGACAAAGTTTTTCACATCTGAAAAATAAAGGGGTTGGACCACAAACCCCTTCCAGCTCTGACATTCTGACATAGTATAATCAATACTATGAAACCTTAGTTATTCATGGAAGAACTGATCATGATAGCTGGCTTTAGTTTTATTTTTAGAAGGGAAAAGTAATATCCTTACCGTGTGCCCAAATGTAATCTAACATTAACTCATGAATACTTTTATGGTCTGACCATTGTCAGTAGCTATAAGAAAGCTGAATAATGGAATTAAATTACTCTTGAGTCTCTAAAATACAATGTTTTTATGTGTTTAAAATGTTTATAAAATATCTTTGTTTTATAGACTTAAAATAATTGAGTTACATTATATTTCACCAATTTTTGCATGTATGAACCCTGGAAGTCTAGGAATAAAAGTATTAGCACAAAAAAGCATCTTTTCTTTTTCTACCTTTCTGTGATTGTGATAATGAAGGTTGCCCACATTTCTGAGAGACTTTAAGATTTGCAAAGTATCTTCCTCACAACAACCCAAGGAGGTCGAAGGTATAAATATTACAATGCCATTTTGTAGGTGAAGGAACTGAGGCTCCAAGGGATGAAATGACTTGCTCATGGCTATCAAGTATCCTCCAGCTCTGACATTTTGTGCTCTACAGACCAACAAAGAATAATTCAGATAAAAATATAAAGATTAAATATTGAATATATTCTGGCCCTACATGAAGTTGATTTTTAGTCTGATAAATAGGAAAGACTTGTGGGAATGTTATGTTTGTGCAGTGTGATTAGGGTAATTTATCATGTTCCATATTTTAGAACTACTCTGGAAATAATTTATCCTGTTCTTAGAGAAATTTACTTAGTATCCCCACTCTTTTTTTTTTTCTGGCACCACCTCTCTAGAATGTCAGATAAACCTGTCCTGTATATCCTGGTCATCTCTCTCAACATCACCAGCTCAACAGCATCCCAGCTAGCTATTAGCATATTGAGTTTAATTGTAGAAAAGAATTTTTATGCTATTTTATGTTTTTAACACAAAAATGTCCAGTGGTTTGCTCACAGTAGGCATTTATAAATACTTGATTAATTGATCAATACAAGTATTTGACTGCACCCTTTAAAATTATTGATGCTTTTTTTTTTTTGGTTACATGACCTTCATTTCTGAACATTATCTCTCCTCTCTCCTTTACCCAACAAGCACCTTTAAAACAGATTTTAAAAAAAAGAAAAAGAAGCAGTTTAATAAAACCAATTACCATTTCAGCTATGTATTCTAGACTTCTATTGCTATCATGTAACAATTTTTCCTTTTTCAAATTTATTGAATTAAAATTTTCCACTTAATTAATATCAGAGTTAGTTCTCTTTCCTTCCTCTAGGAGATCAGTACCTGCCTCACTATCTTCCTCTCCTGCCTAACTCTTGCCCTTCCGTTATACTAGGGGGTTTTAATATCTCAATGAGACCCTGGAGTCCAGCTAGACTTCCCACATTGGTGGGAATTGATGCTTCATCAAACTCTCTAATTTTTCAATTCCTCAATCTCCCTAAATACCATGACCATTATTCCATTCCATCTCAGCCACACACAGCTATGGTCACACTTTGGATCTTATCTTTACCCACAAGTGGGTTCCACTTCCTTAAAAAAAAACCAAACCCAAACCTAAACCCAAACCAACAAAACCAAACCAAACACCACCCTCTAATGTTCCTCTTTCTGATAGTAATCTCTTATTGTCAATATCTCCCTGAGCTTCATCTTTCTTAAACTCATTCTTGAACACAATAACTCCATCCCTCAATCCTTTCTCAGGCCATTATCCCTTCTCTGCTTCTTTCCTCATCCCAATTTCAACTCCACACAGTCATCAACTCTCAAATCTCTTACTAAACCCAGCCCTAGATTACTCCTTTCATCTATCTACTTCCTCAATTTCTATTCATATGCACCTGAACAGAAATGGAAGTACAGAACAATTGTGCTGACTGAGTACAATTCATGTGATCCAGCTTCAACTGGCTCCTCGCTATATACAGCCAGACAATCCTTTAATTGTTACCTAGTTTTAGTCTCTCCCAGAATCTGTTCTAAAGCTTATCTTCTGTCCTAATGTCTCCCATAGCTTTTCCCTCATTTTCTCAAATGACAACTTAGTCTCTTGCATTATTGAGAAAATTGAGGCCAATTGATCTAAGTTCCCTGCTCTTCCTTTCTCTTCATTTCAAATCCTCTTGACATCATCCCACAATTGCTGCTCCTTTTCTCAAGTCTCTGACAAAGAGGTGGCCCTTGTCCTTGCCAAAACCAACCTCCTTCCGTGTCCTTTTGATCTCCTTCTCTCCCACCTCCTCCAGAAGATTGCATTGGTATCTATCTATGGGTTCCTTCCCTGCTGCCTTCAAACATGCGCAAGTCTTCAGTAGATCTTCCCATCCCCTCAAGCTAGAATCCTAGATCTCTCCTCCCTCTCTTAGCCAAACTCCTAGAAAAAATTGTGTACAGTCATTGCCTCTCTTCTTCAATGCCTAGCAAGTTAGTTTCCATCTTCATCACTTAACTTACCTGCCTTTTCCAAAGTTACCAACAAATTCTTTCTTAGTCAGTCAGTCAACAAGTATTTACTAAGCACTTACTAGGTTCCAAGTATTGTGCTAAGTACTAGGGAGAGAAGAAAAGGTGAAAACAGTCTTTGCTTTCAAGGGGCTAAAAATCAAATCAGAAAGACAACCTGGAACATTTCTGTTCAAATAAGATATGTACTGGATAAATTGGAGGGGATGTCAAGAGGGAAGATTCTAGCTTTAAGGGGGATTGGGGTAAGCTTCTTTCATAAGGTGAGATTCTAGCTGATATTTGAAGGAAACCAGGGTATCCAGGAGGCAGAGATGAAGAGGAGGACATCCAGTGAAAATACATGGAGTTGGGAGATGGAGTGTTTTGTGTAAGGAAAAGCAGGGAGATCTGTGTCTTTGAATTGTAGACTATATAGAGGGGAGTAAAATATATATAAGAAGACTGGCAAAATAGGAAGAGGCAAGGTTATGGAAGAGCTTTGAAAACGAAACAGTATTTTATTTCTTTCTAGAGGTACCAAACACTGGAATTTTTTGAATAGGGTGGAGGGAGTATAACATGGTGAGACCTGTACTGTAAGAAGATCATTTTGACAGCTGAATGTAAAGATGGATTGAAGTAGGGAGAGACTTGAAACAGGGAGATCAACTCCTACCCACAAAGTAGAGGACTTCAACATGTATATTGCTCACCTTAACTTCCCACTTTCTTAATTTATGCATTTTTCTATGACCTACTTCAGCTACAGACATACAGATGGTGATATCTTTGATCTTATCATCACCCATAAGTGTTCTACTTCCATGTTTACAAATTCTGAAACCCCTTTATCTGATCATAATCTTTTGTCATTCCATTTTCCCTTGTGCTTTATGATACTTAACCCTGTTTCTTTTTTTTTGTCCTTACTGTGACCTTCAGTCCCTCTACCCCTCAGATCTTTCCTAGACCGAAACCCCTGCACTGGTTACACTTTCCTCCTTTTCTCATCTTGACTCCTTGGTGACCCTGTTCAACTTTACACTATCCTCTATTCTCTAGTCCCTTGCCTCCTTATCCTATCACCAATCTTGCCCTGCCAAGCCCTAACCTTGGATTACTCCTACCATTTGCTACCTTCACTCTTATTCAGGTACTGCTGGTTGAAGCCAGAGAAAATCATGAAACCACATTGACCAAGGTCACTAGAAATTTATGTTATATAATTTCAGCTGGGCTCTCACTGCAACAAGGCAATCCTTTTACACCTTCTTAATTGATTAATTATTTCTTAACACAACACCTTTTCAAAATCTTTTTTTATCCCTTCTCAAACCTCTCATGGCTCCCTCCTCTCCCACCCTCTCATCTGAGAAACTTGCTTTATATTTTACTGATAAAAATTGAAACCATCCATGGAAACCTTTCTCTTCTCCCTTTCTCCTCATCTCATGGAAACCAGATGCCTCTACCACAATCTCCTCCTTTATCCTTGTCTTATATGAAGAGGTGACCCTTCTTGCCAAAGCAAACTTTTCTACACGAGCATGTGATCTTATGTCCCATCTTTTTCAGGAGACTAATCTCTCTTCTCATCCCCTCTGTCTTACTAATCTTCCATCTTTCCTTGTCTACTGGCTGCTTTCCTGCTGCCTACAAATACACTCACATCGCTCCCATCCAAAAAACCCAAAACCAAAACCAAAACCAAATTCCAAACCAAAACCAAACACACACACACACACACACACACACACACACACAAACAAAAACAAGACAACCCTCACTTGATCTTTTTGTCCCTGCTAGCTGCTGTTGGGAGTTATGTATAACAGAGAGATGGATTTCTTGAGTTTTACCTCACAAGGTAAAGATGAATCATTTACTTCACAAAAGGTACTGATCTGAGGCATTAGAGTTAAGAAGCAAACAGGATGAGAAATGTTGAGAAGCAGTTATACTATGAGATCAATGGAAGAAGAAAAAGACAGGTTTTGTATCTGTTTTGCTGGGAGCTGTGCTTTGCTATGAGAAGAAGCTTGTGCTGTTACATCACGACTATTTTTGTTCTGATATTCTATTGAGTAAATGCAGGAAGAATGTATCCTGGATGAACCCCCAAAATGTAGCCTGGCTGTGATATGATACCTTCACTTTTGGTATATGGGCTGGTTTACTTCAGTTCATGCTATCAAGTCTAGGATTTCTGTAGTGGGGTCACCACTATACAGTTACAACTTCTACTCTCTCAAGATCCCAGGGTGTAACTCTGATGGGAGTGGTGAACTCACAATAGACTGTTTTTCATTTACCAAAAATTAATCACCATGACCCTCTTAATTATTAAACATTTACTTTCTTATAAGCTTAATATTTACTCATCAGAAGGTTAAATCAGAAAAAGCAAGAATAATTATCACACTACACCTATAAATCTGGGTAATACTGGGTCCATGGAGGAAGCCAAGCATGCATTTAAAGAAACCTAGCAGGAAGGCAGATGAGCAGGGAAATCCTTTTTTTCTCAGAGCAACTCACAACTCTAGACATGAGTAGGTGCCTTCAGGAACAATTAGTACCACATGGAGGTAATTTTCTACTAGCACATTCCCTTCTAGTACTTAATGGTAAAACTGTCTCTTCTCTGCTCTGGATCCAATGGAGCAGTGCCAAGTTCTTTTTGTTCACAGCCATCTTCAAGAGGGTTCTGAGAAAAAAGTGTTACACTCTTTCAGCGACAAGCAGTTCTATTAAGCTGTAGCATGGTTAAGCTGCTCAGATTTTGAAAGAGCAGGGAATTCTGCTTTGTCCAATCAATTTCAATCTCTTCTCACAGGAAAACATAGTTCTCAAGGGGACAAAAAAGTGATGCAACTCTCCCTCTATTTCTCTTTCTCAAAGCAGAGACTATAAGGTAACACAGGCACCCCTAAGAGGTTTCCCTTTTCTCAGATCTAGATAGCACTAGAGAGCAATAGTCCCAGTAGCTTTTCACTGAGGACCAAGATTCAGCTCTCAGTCAATGAGCTTCTAGAAGTTATCTCGTCTTTCTCTAGCTCTTCAGTAAAGTAATGCTCTTCTTCCAAACAGCAAAGTTCAGGAAAAAGCAGCCAAAAATCAGTTGATTCGTCTGAAAGCTTTCCATGTCTTCTGTCCCAGCTTCTTGTGATTGCTCATGTGCTCAGTTCATTGTCCTACTTCTGTCTATCTCTTACTAAAGTTCTTCTCAAAGCTTTTCCTCCTGTTTGCTTCTTAATTCTATCATGTGCTTCATATCAAAGCCTCCTGTGGAGTTGCTGACTCATCTTTACCTTGTGAGGTAAAACTCATGGAATCCATCTTTCTGTCAGTTATGAACCCAACAGTCACTATATAATTTTCCCATAGTGCCCAGTTATATAATTTAGAATTTTGTCACTTATAAACTTCAAACCTCTAACAATAATCACTTGCAAATGGTTTGAAAGACCACAATGACTTCATTGCTCTGTTTCAAAAATATATATTCTCTTAATACAATCATCTATGGGGCAGTTCTTTATCTGGTCTTCAGAATACTCTGTGTAGTTCCTCAACAATTTATCTGAGAGACTGTCTCTTTACAAGTGGCTTTTTATCAGGTTTCTTACACAAATATTTTTTTCTCTTACCCTTTTCAGCCACTGAACTGTTCACATATAAAAGGAGTAGTATCTTTTATCTTTGTTTCTTATTCTTTGTTTCTTAAGTTGCAGTAATATTTTATTACACTGCTGTACCACATTTTGTTCAGCTATTTCCCAAATGATGGACTTCTACTTTTTTTCTAATTCTTTGCTACTTCAAAAAATGAATGTTCAGGAAATTGAACATTGGTGGAGAGAGGTAGAGATTGAGATATCCTGGGATCTTCCTAGCATCCACTGTTGGTTGAACCATTTGGATTAATAACATTTCCTATTTTGTGAACACAAATAAATGTGCCTATAAATGATAATGAATTCCATGGAAAAAGCACTCAATCAAAATGCCAAATGAATACCAAATGTTATCCTAACCCCAAGTCATGATTTTAAAAGTTTGAATTTATGGATGAAGGGAAAGCATTTGTTAGAGTTCTTACGGGAAATACTCATCTAGAAGCTCTGGGGTTTATTGTTAGTATTTTACTAAGATGGTGAAATGCCAGGTGAAATCTTAAAATGCTGTTAAAATTCATATGTATAGTTATACATACATATATTTCCAAATGCAACTAATAAATAGTAGTTTTGAAGAAATGCTTCACTAGTTTTGATCCTGTGAATCAGAAGGCCAGCAGAGTCAGACAAACTCTTGCTTCCAGGGCTTCCTGGGAGTAACTAGAGACTAGACCACCCTGGTCTTTGATTGTTCCATCCTTTGCGGGTGCAGTGTTTGTGTTCCACTGGGTGAATGTATGTCTTTGGCTATCTACAAACTTCTGTTGGGGGTAAATGCATGAAAGAAAAATATCTATGGATAGACCTGTAATCGTCCACTCTTTAGAAATGTCTCTGGTTGTTTATTTGGGTCTCTGATGATTTTTAATTATACTTAAAAGTCCATTTGTTTATTTCAGAGACAGCCCAGAAGAGAAGAGAAAATATGCCACAGCCCTAGTGAGTTTAGTGAGCAGTCTGTCCCTTCTTTTAAGGAACACTGTAAACGACTCAGAAGTGACTGCCAGCTTATTATCTAACTCAGCCTGCAGTGACTTCATGGAAAACAGCAGCAGTACTGTTTGCCAAAAACAAACTCAGGCGCATGTATTGACTTAAAAAAAAAGAAGGAGGAATGAAAGAAAAGAGAAAAAATGGAAGGAAGAAAGAGGGGAAGGAAGATAGGGAGAAGGAAGGGAAAGAGGATGGGAAAAGGAGGGAGGGAAGAAGGAAGAGAGGAAGGAAGGAAAGAAAGAAAAAAGAAAAGAAAGCTGCCTTCTGTTCTCTAGAACAGTGTGGTCTCCAAAATGGGGATGGTGGTCTCATATATATGATTAATCAAATGAAGAGTGAGAAGACAGGTCAAATCCATTGTTAATGCAATAGCCAGTTGAGGGGTTTGTCGTCAACACAACTTACCCCAGTTTTCTGTAATATTGACACTCCTTCCCTCTGCTGTGTAAGCTCCCAACTAACCCCTTCTGAACTAGGTATCCTCCCTAAGGCAATTATTATTTAAACTCACCACTGTCCACAGCACCTGGGCAGATACTATCATGCCAATCTGGCCCTCACTCCCTACGCCCCTAGATGACCTCATGACTGTGACAGGCATTCATTGGGGAGGTGGGTTTTACTTTAGGGGCAGTGACTGGTGAATAAGATCCCCATCCCTTTTTTGTTTCTGTTGGGTCAATCACACAGGGTAAGCAAGCATGGATGGATTATGATCTGGAACACAGATCTCATTACATAATCCTTTCCTACTGCCCCCCCTCCAAAAGAAAACCAAAAACAAAACAACAACTACTTTCTTTTTAAACTTCCTTCTTACTGCCAAGGACATTATCATCCCAGGTTTTTACAACATTAATGTCATCTCCAACTCATCAATCTCCCCCACTGCCCTTATCCAATCATTTGTCAAATCTTTTTGGTCCTACCTCCCCTTCTCTCACCCTGTCCCCTTTTCTTTACTCATGCAGCTGGGGTGTTAAAGGAGGACCAGCACCTCTGGTGTGAGGGCTTGCCGAAACCTGTTTAAGGGTGCTCATCCACCGTTTATGTCCAACTGATCATCCAGCTCTCACTTGTGGATCTAAGAAGCTGTTGCATGCACAGCAGCCATACCCCAGCAAAACCATCTCGGTAGACAGGCTAAAGCAGGTTGAGGGTAACCAACAAGCCACAGACCCATAGGAGAGTTTCAATCCCAAGCATGTGAAGACTTCCCCCTGGTGAAATGGGTGAATGAGAGCAATTTGTTCCAATAGTCGTGAAGGTGGCTGAAGCAGGCCCTGTAAAGCACTTAGAGTTTGGTCAGATGTCAAAGAGGCTAAGGTCATCCACGGCATCCCAGGCCATCGCCAGTCATCCTGACTTTTGTCCTGCCACTGGACCTCCATGACTCTGGAAGAGAAAGTGAGGCTGATGGCTTTGTGCAATTCTGCCTCACTTCAATCCAATTCACATACAAATCAAGACACCATCTTGTGATGTCATTGGTCCTCTTCAAAAATGAGATACAAACAACAGCAACAAAACTCCTACGTCTACCACGCGAATTCAGGCCCTCATCCTCTCTGGCTTGGATGCTTGCAATAGCCTCCTAATTGGTCTCTGTGTTGCCCTAGAGTCTCTCCTCTCTCTGAGCCATTCTCTACATAGCTGTCAATGTGTTTTTGCTAAAGCATGGGTCTGATTGTGTCACTCATCCTGCTGAGTCACTCATCTGCTCACTCATCTAGCAGTTCCTCATTGAGTCTAGGATAAACTATTATTTTATCTCTTCAAATCTTTAAATCTCATTTTTAAAAAAATCTATTTTTATGCAAATTTTTACAATTTCCATAATCATTAGTACAGTAGTGCAGCTTTATAACATAAATAAAAGTAAAACTTTTGGGAGGGGGTTAAACATTTTTGACTGATAAAAGTGTTTGGTCAGAAAAGTTTATAGACCACTACTCTAGTTCACTCAAGAATTTCCCCCTTGATTTGTGCTTGTCTTCTCAAACTACCTTTTTTCAGCATCTAGCTCATATTCAGGAAAGCCTTGGTATAATATAGTATTCCAGTTGTTTACCAGGAGACACACATTTTTTCTGATTTTGAAGATGGGGGAACAGTTTTGGTTCAGGGGTCTTGAGAAGCGTCCTTTCTTTAATACCGCCATGAACTTAAGGCAGGGGGGAGCACTTCCCTCTACTTCCCCCAGGGAAAGAGAGAGTCCAAGGAGCAATAAATAGGTTTTTCCGATTCAATTGAAAGGGAATTGGAGCTGGGTGTTTTGTCTTGCTTTGTTTTGGTTCTTTTCAGTGAATGCAGAGTTTTGCTGTGTGGGGAGCGACCAACATTTTCTACAGCTGGTGGAAATTTAGGTTTTGTTCCTTCGGAAATGTTCTCTCAGGCTCTCTAGAGTCTCTAGGCAAGAATGATGTTTTGCTTTGTGTATTTACATGCTTCATGCAAGAATATTAGTTTAGTCCAAAAGAAAAGAGTGGTTGAGTCAATTGCTGCTGGAAATAGATCATTTCACTCATCAGATTTAGAGCTGGAAGGGATCTTAGATCTCATCTAGCCTCAAACCATTGTTGTAAGGATGGAGATGATTTTGCTTAAGGTCACACAAGTAGCAGGCAATGGGATTAGAGCCCAGGTCCTTTGACTCCAAATGTTAATAATAATAGTTAACATTTATATGGCACTTTTAGGTTTGCAAAGAACTTCATGTATGTTATCTCATCTGATTCTCCTAACAACCCTGTAAAGTAGGTACAATTATAATCCTCGTCTTATAGATAGGGAACTGAGGTTAGGATCAATTTTATCCCTCTCTTCATCTCTGTCTCTTAGAATTTCTAGTTTCCTCCAAAACTCAACTAGAACACTGCTTTCTACATGAAGTCTTCCCTGAACTCTATGAATCCCATCCCCAACACAGCTAGTGTATCCTCCATAAAATCACATTGTATTTATCTATGTGTGCATAAATTGTATCTCTCCCCCCACCCCACCCTGTAGAATGTAAGATCATTGAGGACAGGAGTTATTTCATGTATGCTATTGTAGTCCCAGCACTTTGCCCAGTGCCTGGTACATAGACTCTTACTTTGCTGTTGCTATTGTTTGTCCTTCGTTTTTGAAGAGGACCAGTGACATCATGGGGTGATGTCTTTTTTATTAACATTTTTATTTAAAGTTTTGAGTCCGATATTCTATCCCTCTCTCTTCCTTCCCTGAGACATTAAGCAACTAGATATAGGTGATGAATGTGCAATTATGTACAACATTTCCATATTAGTCATTTTGCACAAAAAGACTCGAATAACAGAAAAAAAGAAAGAAAGTGAAAAATAGCATGCTTCAGTCTGTATTCAATATCAGTTCTTTCTCTGGAGGCAGATAGTATGCTTCATCATGAGTCCTTTGGGATTGTCTTGGATCATTGTATTGCTGAGAATAGCTAAGTCATTCACAAGTCTTCATCAAACAATATTGCTCTTACTGTGTACATTCTCCTGGTTCTGTTCACTTCAGCATGCATCAGTTCATGTAAGTTTTTCCAGATTTTTCTGAAATCATTCTGCTTGTCATTTCTTATAGCACAATAATATTCCATTACAATCATTTACCACAGCTTGTTTAGCCATTCCCCAATTGATGAGTATCCCTTTGATTTCCAATTCTTAGCCACCACAGAAAGAGCTGCTATAAATATTTTTGTACAAATGGGTCCTTTCCCTTTTTTGAATGTCTTTGGAATATAGATCTAGCAGCGATATTGCTAGATCAAAGGATATGCACAGAGGATATGCACTTTGGGCATAGTTCCAAATTGCTCTCCAGAATGATTGGATCAGTTCACAACTCCACCAACAGCACTGGTGTCCCAGTTTTCTCACATCCCCTCCAACATCCAACATTTTCCTTTTTTTGTCATATTAGCCAATCTGATAGATGTGAGGTGGTACCTCAGAGTGGGGTGATGTCTTCACTTGAATGTGAATTGAATTTAAGTGAGGCAGAGTTGTGAAAAGTTATCAGCTTCATTTTCTTTTCCAGAGTTATTGAAGTCTAGTGTCAGGACAAAAGTCAGGATGACTGACAATGGTCCAGGATGCAGTGATTGACTTTAGCATCTTCATTGTCTGACCAAGCTCTAAGTACTTACTACCTCTGTGGCCGTTGGAACAAATTGTTCTCATTGGCCCATTCTTCCAGGGGAAATCTTCACACGATTGGGGTAGTCATCCCCCTAACTTATCCATGGGCTTGGGGCCTCTAGGTTACCTTCAACCTGGGCTAGCCTGTCTGCAGAGACAGGGTGTGGCCATTGCGTATCAAAAACCTCTTAGAGCCACAGGTGAAAGTTGGATGAAGGTGGACACCAAAGGCGATTGAGTGGCTCTGAAAAGGACTTGGCAACGCCTCAGACCAGAGGTGCTAGTCCTCCCTGAATACCCCATATACCCCAGGCTCTTCCTAAATACTTGTTGATTGATTCCATGGCTATCACTTCACTGTCTCTCAATCTTAAATTGTTTAGATGTTACATTACTTCTACTTTTGTCAATACTTCAACTATTCATGATTTCAAAGGTAGATATCCTTTCTCTACTGCCACAGATAATAGCTAAAATTTAAATATTGTTTTAAGATTTGCAAAGTTTTCTGTGTGTGTGTTCTCACACTATCCTTCCAACTACCTTGTGAGTTAGATGATATTGTGAGCCCTCTTTTAATAGAGGTCAGAGAGGCTAATGAGTTACAAAGAGTTACATAGATAGTGAGACTTGGTACCAAGTCTATTCTGACTCTGAGTCCAGTGCTTATCCCTCCATACCTAAATAAATACTCAGTCTTCTTGAATTTTGTGGCTTAAACATTCATCCTGTGAGGTACAACCTTTCTGAGAAAGGCCTCTCTGAATTCTAGGTTGGTCCTGGGATGACATGCCTAAATCCATCATAGGCCAATGGCCCATTCTCATACTTTATTGCTGGATAGGCCCTGCCAGAGCTTTTATTCTGCTGGTATAGTCTTGGAAAGCCCGGGGACACCATCATGACAATGAGGCATTGTGGAAATAGAGCAGTAAGAGGAATAATAATTTTAAAAATCCAATCACTGATGCACATGTAAACAGCTTGGGGTAGCATAAGGAGCCTTCTAACCTTAGAGTTAGAAGACTTGTGTTTGAGTCCTGATTCCAACACTTGAATGAATGAAAGAATGAAAAAAAAACATTTTAAATATTTACAATGTGCCAAGCACTGTGCTAAATGCTGTGGGCTTAAAGAGAAAAAAATGAGACAGGACTTATACAAAACTGAGTTTCTTAACCTCTCTGAGCCTCAGTTTCCTCACCCGTAAAATGAGAGAGGGTTGCACCAGGTGGACTGTAAAGTGGACTGTTCCACCTGTGAAGTCCTATCATCAGCTCCTATGGGTGACACTAGTGGCCGTCCCTCCCTCCCAGAGCTGTGGTAAAGAAAGTGTTTTGTAATCCTTGAAGGGCTGGACAATTGGGAGCTGTTATTTTTATAGAATCTTTTCAAGTCTAGAAAGAACTTTTACAGAAATTATCTCACTTGATGCTCACAAAAATCCTGGAAAATCAGTGGTGCTGAGATTAGCACCCCTATTCTATGTATGAAGAAGCCATATCTCAGTTGAGAGGAGCTCTGGCTTACCGAGGACCCCACAGCTAGGAAGGATCAGAGTCCAGATAGCAGGTCCTCAGGCTCCTAATCCTGTGCTCTTCTCCCTGTTCCATGTTGCCTCAGAACAGATGACAAGCTGTTGCTTCAAGAAAGAAATCCACCCCATGGTTGATTTCTTTCAAACTTAATTTTGCAAAGTGGGTTAAAGGTCAGTCCATCTGTACCCAGTCTTTGCTGAGTACAGAACTGGCTTTGTGTACATTAAATGTGCTTTCCGTGGGATAATTAAACCTTTTGTCTTGGGCCCTACAGGGGCTCTCAATTAGTAACGTGCTGGTGCCTATAAGTGACAGGAACTGTTGGAAATGCATGCATACCTTTTCTGAAATGGCCCGATTCTATGATATTATGCGGCTCCCTTGGACATGGCATTCTCAATTACTGGGTTTTAATATGGGGACTATATCAAAATGCCTGGATTCTTTCACATTCAGGGGCCCTGTGGGAGACATCCTCCTATTTCCTATAGCTCTTTGTTGCGCTAATTGAAACAATAATAATAGTGGCTGGCATTTATATGGCCCTTTAAGGGTTACGAAACCGTTTTACATCCATCACGTCACTTGATTCTTAACCACCCAGTGAAGAAGAAAGGCTGGCAGTTATTACTCCTCCTTTACATATGAGGAAACTGAGGCTCAAAGAGATAATGAAGTCACATGGCTAATAAGTGGCAGAGCTGGAATTATAAGTCCAGCACTCTTCCACAGTGTCATGCTGTTGAACCACTGACAATAGTTGTGACATTGAAAAAAGTCCCTCTTTTTCTTAGGGTCTCTATTTCTTCATGGGTGAAATGTATTTGTTATAGTGAAAAGAATACAGGATTTTGACATTGAGTATTGGGTTCAAATATTGACTCTGTAATTCAAGAATTGTATGAACTTGGACAAATCATTTCACTTGTTTGGGCCTTGGTTCCCTAATCTATAAAATGAAGGGGCTGGATTAGAGATGATCTCTAATATTCTATGATTCTATAACTTAGCTATTTAGGAGCAGAGAGTAGTTTTTTGTTTTGTTTTGTTTTTGATCTTCAGTGCCTCCCCTGGCACTTTCTACAAAGAACTTAATAAATGTTGTCAAATTGAATTAAGTTGGTGTGCCATTAGGCCTTTGCTATACTGGATCCAAGTATTGACTTAACGAAACTTAGTCCCTGCAGTGGCAATGCTGTCTTGCTCTTCTCTTTCATCAAACCTTCGCCTCCTCCTCACTCCCTCAACATCACACCCCTTGGTTAAACTGCATTTCCTGTTGTTCCAGCTTCACTTCTTGGGTTGTTTTGGAAACTCAAATTTTAACTCATACTTTCCTTTTCACCTCTCAGGGTCCTCAGGGCCTTCCATTTGGAAGAGTGGCTCCCCTTGAGCTAATACATCCTCTATATTTTCTTCATTTCTCCATTCCTAATGAAGCAAGATCCCAAGGATATTCTCCTCTGATGCTTCAGGGTAGTGGTGACCCTGCACTCTCAAAGACAAAGAGCACTGAGCAGCAGCCCAGATTACATGTCTCTGTCATTCTAGCTAAGTGCAGAGAGGTTCATCTTCAACCAGGTGGACTTTTTTAAGGGGGTTAGGCTGGTAATAGTTTCTCATGAAATCATTTCCTCAATTGTGGAGAGGTTTTCTTTTATGTGGGTGAGGGAAATACCCATTAATGAAAAAATAATTCCTTGAAGTATCAAGAGGGGAAGCAGGAAGGAAGCAAAAAAGGAAGAAAGGAAGGAAACAAGAGAAGAGAAATACTGTATGTTATTTTTTTGTTTTAGGGAATTTTTTCATATTGACACATTTTTTTTTTTCACATGTGCTCCCAGGGGGCCTAGCTGTGCCTAATTCCAGATGTAGTACTTTTGAAAATGCAGAGGCTTTGGTGAAAGGGAGGAACTGAGTGTCCCGGGAAGAGCCCTGAATTGAGAAAGAAGCCCTCCCAGGCTGCCCTGCTGTACTTCCTTGCCAGGTTTTTCTTCCTATTGGCCCATTATGGCTCTTCCAATCTCAAATTTCTCTGGACCTGGGCCTGCCACTGAAGTGAAATGTTGAATGAGATAAAGTGGGGCTGAAGGCAGCAAACTTCAGGCTGTCTTTACCTAGAGAGACATAAATATAACATTACATACATACATACATAGATATATACATAAACATATGTATACATATATATATGTATTAAACCTCCCCTTTCAGGATTTCAGTTTCCTCATCTGTACCTAACAGGGGTGATCAGGGGAGGTTTGTTCCTTTTCCTTCTCCTCTCTTGCATGGGGTTACATAGCTAGTAATTGTTAGAGGTGGGCTCAGATCAAGGCTCCCCATTGACTACAAGTCCAGGAAATCATGACATGTTCAGTTCAGTTCTAGCATTGTTGTCTGTTAGAGCTAGCAGAGAAATCAGCTTTAGAATGATGAAATGAGTGCCAGCATCAGTTCAGGACAACTGGGCAGGAAAGGAAAGGACAAGGATGACTCAGGGTGACCACTTGAGGTTGGGTCATGAGGGAGGAAGACAAAGTTTCTATCTAGTCACCATTTTCATATCTCTTCTATGCACACTGGCAGAAAAGAAGTTGTGATAATCAGCCCAAGGGGACCGCTCCAAATCACGTTGTTTTTAGGGACCATGTGCTGGAGCCAGCTTGAACCAGGTTGAGGGAAGATTGTTATATTTTCAATGCGAACATTTACACTTTAGAAATGTGCAAATACTACATATCTGGGCTTGGTTTATTGTTTTATTGATCGTCTAGACTTAAAGTAATGGAAAAAATGTTAATAAATAATGCAGATTAAACTTGAAAGTGTGTCATGGGCACTAGAAAACTTGTTAAACATTTACTGGCACACCTCTTTTTAGAGAGGAAACATGTTATTGTGGAAAGAGTGTTGCACTTGAGGTCAGGAGACCAAGATGACCATGGACAGGCCACTTTCCTTCCACTATCTGCCTCCCACCTACAATTTCAGAAATTTCATGTTACTGCTCTTCACAGGCTAGAACTCAACATTCCATCTCTCAGTTCTGTGTTTAAACAGTTCATACAGATCATTTCTCCTCATCTCAGCCTATTAGAACTCTTAGCTTCCTTCAAGGCTCAGCTCAAATACCTCTTCCTACACAAAGCCTTTGCTGATGCCCCCAATTATCAGTGTGCACTCTCTCTCTTCCTTTGTATTAAGCTATTTATTTATGTCTATTTCCTTTCCTCCCAGTAAAAGGCAAGCTTCTTGAGGATGGGGACTATTTCATTTTTATCCTTGTGATCCTACTGTATAGCATAATGCCTTGTACATAATGAGAGCTTAATAAATATTTGTTGAATTGAATATATTTATTTCACAATTAGGAAAACTGTTGTGAAGCCCATTCTTGATTTCTGGCCGGAAGGCAGCAAGGGAGTGCAGGGACCAATACACTCAGAGTAAGCCTACCTCCCTTTCTTGCACTGAAACCCCAGGTAAACATGTTGCCTGATGGGCTATATTACTCATTTCATGGCCTTTTCAGAGATACCTCTAAGGTCCTTTCCAGTTCTAAATCTATAATTTAATGATCCTTTGATAGCAACACAGACGGGGTGTGCCATGGTGCACTGGTTATGCCACTGGGCTTAAAGTCAGGCGACTGAAAGTTGAACTCTGGCTCCATGCCACTAACTCCCTATATGACCTTGAGCCTCCCCTTGAGGACTTCAGTTTCCTCATTTGCATGTGATGGGGTTGATTGGGGAGGTCTGTTTCCTCTTCTCCTCCTTTCCTTCTTCTGCTGGATTGGAACCTCTTCAGTCTTGTCTCTAAGCCTGTTCCATGGGATGACCCCCAAAGGCCGCAGGATAACGCATTGGGGGCTGCCCTGATCAGCCCCATTATACTTTTGAATTGGAGCCTGTGAGTTCCATCCTATGGAGCATTTGTGGCTGTGAGCCTGGGCCCATTCCGACAGATGATGGATATCTCCTGATTACCTTCATTACATGTAAAATCAGGGAGTTATAATAGTCTCTGAGGCTCGATCCAGCTTTACATGTATGTTCCAGAGTGCTCATGGAGCAAATGTAGTCACTGACAAATAGCCTGAAGGATAGTGACTTTGCTTCTTAATTGCTTGAAGTCATTGCTTTTCGTGGAGGGAGCACGGAAAAAGATTGGAGAGATTCTAATTAAACTTGTTAAGGTAAAATCCTGGTGTTACTAGAGAGAGCGAGCTCATAGTTGACTGCATCTTAAATTTGTACAGCTACTTTCTCCCAAGAGCTTCATGAATGTGAGATCATTTAGCCACAGAACCATAGAAATTTAGGGCTGGACCCTAGATGTCAGCTGATCCATCTATGCCTGATACGGGTATCACCTCAATGTCATCCTTGACAGGTGCTCAGCCATCTTCTGCTTGAAGACCTCTGGAACTGTGGGGCTCTATTAGTTGGAACAGAGACATAGAAGGCTCACTTATAGAATCTGAGGAAGGCACAGAGCTAGGAGGGATATATTGTATGACAGAGCAAGTGTGCAAAAAAGGGCTTGGTGAGCCCTAACAGTGGACTAATTCTAGTAATAATAATAGCTTTTATTTACCTAATACCTTATGGTTTGCAAAAAACTTTACAAATATTACCTTGATTCAACAATCTTGGGAGGTAGGTGATATTATTATCCCCCTTTTACAGTTGAGGAAACTGAGGCAGAGTATTTTTTTTTTGAGAAAGGGAGAAGAGAATAAACATTTAGTATAGTACCAACTATGTTCCAGGCACTGTGCAAAGTGCTTTATGTATATTATCTCATAGTTAAGTGACTTGATCAGGGTCACCCAGCAGATTTGAACTCAGGTCTTCCTGACTCCTGGTCAATGCTCTATCAATTATGCTACCTAGTAAGATGGAATTTAATAGAAATAAATGTAACAGCTTACATTTGAGTTTAAAAAAAATCACAAGGTGGGAGAGGAATGTCTAGGCAACAGTTGCTATGAAAAAGATCTGGGAATTTGCAAGATCACTATGAGTCAAAAGTGACTACTCAGCGATGATCAGGAAAGTCACTGGGTAACATTGAGTCTTGTCCCAAATGGAAGAGGTGATAGTTCTTCTGTACATGACTCTATTGGGTTTTTCCCTCCAGAGAGCTTTTACCAACACACCCTCAGGGCAGTGGCACCCAGAAATGGACATATCAGTTTTAGGTGCCACATTTTAGGAAGGACATTGATGTGAAAGAGAACGTCTTGATTAGGTTATTAGAACATGAGAGGATTGCAGACCGTGGCTTAGGAGGGGATTGAAAGAAAGGTGATGTGCGACCTGATCTTCACAGCTGGCCATGGTAGCCATCTTCAAGTATTTGATGGGTTATCGTATGAAAGCTGGATTAGACTCATTCTGCTTGGCTTCAAAGAGCAGGGGTAAGGACAATGGGTGGAGAGAGGAGGGCTTATTAATAATAGGTAATATCTCTATAGACTTTAAATCTTACAAAATATCTTATATACATTATCTCACAGTGGAAAGAGCAAGAGTTCTGAAGTTTGAGGAGCAAGGTTCAAATCCTGTCTGTGATATTTACTATCTCAGTGGCTTTGGGCAAGTCACCAACCTTCTCTTGGGCCTCTCAGTTCCCATCTATCTCTGGATCTATGATCCCATGACCTTATAGTTCTCTCAACACTGCTTTGTCATAGATAGTCATTTTTCAGTCATGTCCAACTCTGTGACCCCTTGGCAAAGATGCTGGAGTGGTTTGCCGTTCCTTCTCCAGCTCATTTTACAAATGAGGAAACTGAGGCAAACAGGGTTAAGTGTCTTGCCCAGGGTGACACAGTTAGTAAGTGTCTGAGGCCAGATTTGAACTCAGAACATTAAGTCTTCCTGACTCCAGCTGGCATTCTATCCGTTGTACCACCTGGCTGCCAGATAGTTACTACAGGTTTTATTATCCTGATTTTACTGCAGGGGAAACTCAGGATTTGAGAGGACAAATAGGATTTAAATCCAAGTATCATCTGACTCCAAGTTCATTTCTCTTTGCACTAGACTACACAGCAGATTTGGGGTGATATAAGGAAAAACTTCCAACAGTCAGCTGCATCCTAGAATGGGCGACCTTGGGAGGTAGTGGCTTAGCCCCAGGGATATGCTGGCAAATGTTTAACAACCCTCTCTCTGGAAGGAACAAAGACACATAGACACACTTTTCAATTTAATCGGAATTATTGATGTTCTTACTTTCAATTTTCATTTTCAACAAAATAAACCAAGCCCTGATTTGTAGAGTTTACTGATTTTTAGAACAAAGGCACAAGTGTTTATACTGCAAATATAACCATTGGTTCTCCTGAGTGGGTTTGTGATGGCTCCAGCACACGTCTGGTTAGCCTTCACTGGAGGTCTTCAAGTGAATGCTGAATAAATGCCTACCTGTCAGGGATATCTTACAGGGGGTCGTTCCTACTCAGAAAGGAGCCAGGCCACAGGGCCTCTGAGATCCTTCCAGTTCTGAGATTCTATGAACCCCCTCCCTCTTGAGGCATCCCATAATAAAAATCATGGCTTTCATTTAGAGGTTTAAAGTTGATCATGTTAGTTCTGCATAACCATGGCATGTGATACGTAGTGAAAATATGATTACCCACATTTTAGAGAGGAGGAATCTAGGGTTTAGACTGCTCTGCAGATCCATAAGTAGCAGGGATGAGACTCCAGCTAAGGCCTTGGGACTCCCAATCCGGGGCTCTTTCCACTATGCCTTGCTATACTTCAATTAGGAAATGCTTTCCTCAACGTATTCCTGGGAGGCACAGAGTATAAATATTATTTTCATTTTACTGAGGAAGAAACTGAGGAGCAGAGGGGTCAGCAATTTGTCTAGGGTCATGTGATATTCCCTGGCCACATGACTAATGAGCCTATTGCCCTAGATTCCTAGAAAACATGCAATTAAACGCACAATTGTCTGATACTGGGGATAAAAATGGGAAAGGAGAGATTAGGATGACCTTTCACGTGGATATTTCTACAGTGTAATTTTGACCACATCACTCTCTTATTCAAACAGCTCAGATGGTTTCCTACTTACATAAGGATCTAATACAAACTCAGTTGTTTAACTTTCAAAGCCCTTCATAGACTGATGCCACATTATCTTTTTAGGCTTAATGCATGGTATTCACCTGGTTTCCTTTAAGTCCCAACAAAAATCTCATCTACAAGAAGCCTTTCCCAATTCTCCTTAATCTTAGTGCCTTCCTTCTGTTGAATATCTACAATTTTATCCTATTTATACTTTGTTTCTACTTAGCTGTTTTCATGTTCTCTCTCCCATGAGACTATAAGCTCCTTGACAGCAGGGACTTTTTTCTTTGTATTTCCAGGGATTACCACAGTACCTGGCACATGGTAGGCACTTAATAAAGACTTATTGACTGATTGATTGACTATGCCAAGCTGGCTTCCTTGTTATTTCCTGTCCATGTCATTTCATCTTCTACCTCTTCACCCTTGTACGGCTAACCTCACACTTGTAATTCATTTCCTCATTCCCTCTGCTTCCTCCAAACCCTTGCTCAGCTGCCTCCTCCAACAGGGAGCTAAATCTCCCTACTTCCCAGTACCACCTCCCATCAGAAATGACTATGTATACACACTGTATATGTTTTATATTCACATATCCATATATGCCATTTTTTCTCAATAGGGTATAAGGTGCCTAAGGGCAAGGGACTGTGATATTTTTGTCTTTCTATTTCCAGCACCTACCACAGTGTCTGGCATATAGTAGGCATTAAATAAATGCTTGTTGAATATAATTAACTGGCTCTGTAGCTGGAGGACCTGGTGTTCAAAACCCAGCGCTGACACTAAATTGTGATTTTCGGCAAATGACTTAATTTCCCTGACTCTCAGTTTCCTCATCTGTGAAATGTAGGGATTGGGCTAGACATCATCTAAGGTTCAAGTTCTAGATCTGTGATTTACTCCTGAAATAATCAGAGTGGCTTCATAGCAAAGGTAGGCCTTGAAGAGCAGATAAAACATGAAGCTGCTGATAAACTATTAACATTCTTGATGAATTACTGAGAAAGAAATTCCATAAGCCACAAAATCCCTGAATTATTAAATCTATAAGCAATAATAATGATGTATCTCTGAACAATTAAATGGATTTAATTTAATTCACTTGGCTTATTTGCCTACTGCTTCTTTCCTGAAAAATTTTAAAGTGATGATTTTATTGTTATTTTTTAAAAAGATCCTATGAAGATTTACTAAGCTAATTTCAAACATTATTTTCTGGGGGTAGATTGGGGGAGTATACTTTCTCACTTACACAACATCAGATACTGAGATCAGCCTGAAATTTCTCTTTCTCTCTCTCCCCCTCTCTCTTTAGCATTTGAGCTTGTTAAGGCTTACACAGCACTTTTCTCACATAAATCTTGGAAAGCACCTTATGGAGATTTGATTATTCTCCTCTCAGTTTGACAGATGAGGATGTTAAGGCTTAGAAATAAATGTAAAGTGACTTGGTCTTGGTCGGTTGACTTACAAACAGTAGAATCTGAACCTGTGTCTTCTAGTTCTCCAGTACAGGGTCCTTCTTACTGTCTCATATGGTCCATTGCCAAGAAAAATCAGAGAAATCAAAGTGAATAGAACAGTTCAGGATCTCAAGGAACAGAGACACAGCCACACATTCCTCTAATCTAAGTATAGGGTACATCAGGAGGATATCAATGGCTAATAGAAAACACACACACACACACACACACACACACACACATGCTTTCACACCCACACATGCATACACAATGCATGTGAGTAGCCACATACTTAAGTACAGGTATAACTATGTACTGTCTCATTTCTAAGGTAATAATAATTACAACAACAACAATAATAATGATAACTAGCATTTATATAGCACTTTAAGGTGTGCAAAATGCTTTACAAATATTGTCTCATTTTATCTACAAAATAACATTGGGAAATAGGTGTTATTTTTATCTCCATTTTACAGATGAGAAAACTGGAGCAGACAGAGGTTAAATGACTTGCCTAGGGTCATTTAGTTAGTGATTGTCTGAGGCTGGATTTTACCTCAGGTCTTCCATATTCTAGGTCTTGCTCTCTATCAATTGTGCCACATAGCTGCATTGGGTAAGCAGAGTGTAGGTATCTTTGAATACCAACGAGGAGTAGGTCACTGCCATGTTTGTGGTCTGATATTTTCATCCCAAGATATGAAGCCATCATACATCTACAACCTAGGATATTAGCTCTATTCAGAACTGCAGTCTGATTCTGTGTGGGTTGAGGTGTGTAGGGCAAGCTCTGTTTTTTACTAAAGAAGAAAAGGGAAGCTGGGGCTTTTTAATAGGATAAGAAGAGACCAGAAACTTTTTTTTTTTTTGGTTCGGCAATTGGGGCTAAGTAACTTGCCCAGGGTCACACAGCTAGTAAGTGTTACGTGGTTGAGGCCAGATTTGAACTCAGGTTCTCCTGACTCCAGGGCCAGTGGTCTATCCATTGCACCACCTAGCTGCCTCTGGGACCAGAAACTTTTGAAGATACCAATCAAGAGCAGGACATATGACGATAAACACAGGGGTTGGTAGACTTCCTTTGGTATCATAGCTCCCCATATCTACATGTCTCTCCTCCCTCTGAGGAATGGACCTAATCTAACTAGCCTTCATCATGTGCACAGGAAATAATATTAGTAATTAGCATTGGTATGGCACTTTAATGTTTGCAAGTATTATCTCATTTTATCTTTGCAACAACCCTGGGAGGTAAGTACTGTTGCCATTTTACAGATGAGAGAACTGAGGCAGACAGAGATTAAATGACTTAGCCAGGGTCATACAATAATGTTTCTGAGGCTAGACTTGAACTCAGGTCCTACCTGATCTTAAGTCTACTTTGGTATCTTAAGATGCCTTAAGAAAAAGGAAGAAGAAAGGAAGGCAGAGAAGCTTTGGAATATCACCTTCTCTTTGGTGAGAAATAAAATGGGAAATTCCATGCTCAAAATGGCTTCTTGAACCTATCCTTGCCACTTGGCCAAGCTGTACTTCCAGATCTAGACGCCAACTGCTCCCTATGACATAGGGATGGGCATTATTGTGATTTCAATGGCATATGGAGCTCCCAGGGAGGAACTTCCCCTACCAATGCAGGTTGGCACCTCTTCTACAACTTTGACTCTTAGGGAACTGCTTAGAATACTAAGAGATTAGGTGATTTGCCCAGGGTCACATAGCTGGTATAGGTCAGAGCTAGGATTTGAACCCAGGCTTTCCTACCTCTGAAGTCAGCTTTCTGTACACTTTGTCACCCTGCTTCTCCCCTTGTGATGCAGTCTTTTTTTTTTTTTTTCCCTTGGTGAGGCAACTGGAGTTAAATGACTTGCTCAGAGTCACACACTCGTGAGTGTTATGTGTCTGAGGCCGGATTTGAACTCAGGTTCTCCTGACTCCAGGGCCAGTGCTCTATCTGCTGCACCACCTGACTACCCCCTTGTGATGCAGTCTTGCTCAATGTTGTCCTTGTGTGTGTGTGTGTGTGTGTGTGTGTGTGCGTGTGCGTGTGTGTGTGTGTGATAAGGCATTGCCCATAGCAGTAGTCTCATAACCCATTATAATTGAGGCAAGGAAGCTCTCATTCATCAGGAAAATCTAATCAATGAATTAGATTCATTAAACTCCAGGGATGTCAGATTTCCATGAGACCTGGGCTTGGCTGTAGAAATTATGTTGGGAGACATGTGCTGGGTTAAAGATGAAGAGAAAATATGTGGGTAGGTATGCTATGGCATCAGGAGCTATGGCCCCTGAAGAATCCTGACCAGCCTAGAGCCAGTTAAGTAAATGCCTGAACTTGAGTAATGTCGATAGATCTTAGGTATCCTTCTTAGCTCTAATGCCTGTTTGCAAGATACCTCTTCCTCCTTGTGGCTCTGATAGCAAAACTTTCATCTCTGAATTATCTATTTCTAGTTCTTTGATTTTCATAAATTATGATGTTATTGACCCCTTCTATCTCAGACACTGCCATCACTCTGATTCAGACCCTCATCACTTCATGACTGGATTATTCCAACAGCGGGCTGGTTGGACTACCTGCCCCAGGTCTCTCCCCACTCTACTCCATCCCTCACTCAACTGTCAAATTCATTGTCCTAAAACAAAAGTCTGATCATGTCACCTCTTCTATTCAATATACTCCAGTGTCTCGCTACTACCTCCAGGATCAAACATAAAATCCTCTGCTTGGCTTTCAAAGTCCTTTATAACCTAGTCCCTTCCTATGTTTCCAGCCTTCTTATACTTCATTCTCCTCCATGTACTCTGTGATGCAGGGACATTAATCTTCTTGCTGTCACTCACACACATGACACTCCATCTTCCAACTCTGAACATTCTCACTGACTCTTGCCCATGCCTGGAGTTCTCTTTCCTCATCTCTACCTCCTAGCTTTTCAGGCTTCCTTTAAGTCTCAGCAAAAATTCCACCTTCTACAAGAAGGCTCTCTCAGTCCTCTTTAGTCCTTAATGCCTTCCTTCTGAGACTACCACAAATTTATCCTGTATATTATCTTGTTTGTTCACAGCTGCTGGCATGTCATATCTCTTGTTAGACTATGAGCTCCTTTAGAGCAGGGATTCTGTGTGTGTTTTTTCCCCCTTTTAAAGTCTCTAGCACTTAATATAGTACATAGTAGATTATTATTATTATTATTTTTTTGGCAATTGGGGTTAAGTGACTTGCCCAGGGTCACACAATTAGTAAGTGCCAAGTGTTTGGTCAGAGGCTGGATATGAACTCAGGTCCTCCTGACTTCAGGGCCAGTGCTCTATCCACTGTGCCACCTCACTGCCCTTACATAGTAGATTCTTAATAAATGCTCGTTTAACGACTGACTATTGACTGTCTTCTTCACAGAAACCTTCCAGCTCTCAATCCTATGAATCTATTATCCTTTGCACTTAGCTCACTCTCCCTTGTATAGTAGATATTTGTGTGGCTTGCTACTCTTTTGACTTTGGGCAAGTCACTTAGCTTCCCTAAGCCTCAATTTCTTTCTTTGTAAAATGATGGGGTTGGAACAGATGACTTCCAAGGGCTCTTCCAGCTCTATGTTTGTGATCCTCTAGCTTTCCCTCCAATTACATTGTCAACTCCAGGAAAATAGTTCAAATAAATTCAAGAAACATGTAAAAAACATCATCAAAAAGATTCATATCCTTCTTTGTGTCCCCTGTGTCCCCTTGGGCCCATCCAGCTTATGCTGTGGGTGAGTGGTGCTCATGCTATGGATTTCTGTAAGACCTCAGAAAAAGAGAGTAACTACATCCCTCAGGTAGATTAAAAGATGCAGCCCAGTTCCAGCTACACAGCCAATATAAAGAGGCTGTTCCCACTCAAGTGGTAGGGGAATGCAGAATATCTTCTCCTAGTAGCAGGGGCCCTGCGTCTCCCACTTGAATGCCTCTATCTTAGGTGATTTGGGCATTCACTATTCATTTGAGGAAACAGTGATTCAAAGGGAAGAGATAACAATGCAGGAAAAGAGAAAGATAATCATACATGGAGTCAGCTGACCTATGAGATTCTTTTGTTATCAATTGTCTCTATGATCTTGAGCAAATCCTTTTTTTCTCTCAGCCTCATTTTTCCCAACTGTAAAATATTGGGGTTGAACTAGATGTCCTCAAAGGTACCTTCCAATTCTAATTTCTATGAGCCCAACAAGCTAGTACATGTCAGTACCAGATCTTGAACTCAGACCTTCGGATTTGAAGACGAGTGTCCTTTCCACTCTTCATGGTACTTCACCATTCCAACACTCCCACCATTTTTCAAGCTTTACTCTTTGCCCACCCCAGAGGATGGTATTCTAGAGAACATTCTTCTATCTCTGATTCCTTTCCCTGCTCCTCTTTATTTCTATTGTAGGTTGAAGTTGCTTCGACATTTCTCCTGACTAGATTTTTGGAATTCTGACCACATGGCTCAGGCTCTCAGCAAATCTTTAGTTCCTTCTATTTGTGCTTCTTTATTGGGAAGTTGCTTTAGTCTCCGCATTTTATTCTTTGTTCTTCACACTGGTGCCTTTTCCTTGAAGGGAAAGCCAGGGCTTCCTTAAGGTAAGGCTGGTTATGGCTCAAGGGAGATAAACCTGTTGCTTTTCACATGTGCCTTAGTTCTGTTTTAGAAATGGGGACAACTGAGACCCGGAGAGTTGAATTACTTGTCCAGAATCACAAAGAGTGGTTGTGCTTGGACTGAGCCCTTTGGTGTCTGTGGTTACCCAGGAAGACAAAAGAGATGGCATTTCCAGTTGTTCTATAGCATGAAACCTGGGAAGATCAGGGAAGGGGACAATAACCCACCCCTCATACCTACCTGCTATGTCAGCATGGGCAAATAATTCACTACCTGCAGCTTCTCTTTCTATCGTTGTGAAATGAGGATATTTTCTTATTGTAAGGCTCAGATAATAGCAACAAGGGTAGGTAAGTGGTGCAGTAGATAGAGCACCAGACCTGGAATCAAGAAGACTCACTTTCCTGAGTTCAAATCTGGCCTCAGACACTTACTAGCTGTGTGACCCTGGGTGAGTCACTTAACCCTGTTTGCCTCAGTTTCCTCATGTGTAAAATGAGCTGGAGAAGGAAATGGCAAACCACTCCAGTATCTCAGCAAAGAAAACTCCAAACAGGGTCATGAAGAGTTGGACATGACTGAAATGACAACAGACAAGATAAGAAATGTGAACACTTGAAAGACCTAAAAACCCTATATACATTTCTATTATAATTATTGTTACAACATTGCCCCAAACAACATTCATTGACCAACAGTATTATCAAGATGTTAATTTCCTCACATCTGTAAAATAGCTATAATACTGACCTTCATAGGGTTGTCAGGAAGAAAGTACTTGGTTTCCTAAAATGTTAGATTAGAAAATGACCTTGAAAGATCATAGAGCTCAACCCCTTCGTTTTAGAGATGCAAGAAGGAAGACTTAGTGAGTGGTTGTGACTTGCCTGAGGTTATCCAGGTAGGAAGTAGGAAAGCTTGAATTTAAGCCCAGGCCACAAGTCTAGAAGGGACCTCATTCTTCAGATGAGGAAATAGATCAAGGGAGTTGAAGTGACTTTCCCAAGGACACACAGCTAGTAAGTGTTAGAGTTGGGGTTTGAACTCAAGTCCTTTGACTCTGCAACCTCTTTCTTTGGCAGCTTCTTTCCATTGTGTGATGGTCCCATGACTCTAAATTAGTACTCTTTCTACTATGTCATAATGCCTCTCAAAAAGCCCACTATTAAATCCCAAACTGTGCTATTATTCTGCAGCTGGTCTTTTCTCCTATGATCAGCCTGGCTCAGCCCTATTGTGGCTCAGCTTAATCCCACTTGGGCAGATCTGGCTTTGGAACTGAGAGGAAGGAATGGGGACCTCAAGACTGGAGCCTCAGCTGGAGAGACAGTATCCTCAACTCTGCCCAGGTCTTAACAAGGAGAGACAGAAAGAATCAGTGGCAGAGGGGCAACAGGCGAATGGAGAAGACTGAAAGAAGAGACTTAAAAGAAGAAAGTGGAAGCTGCCAGTTTTATCCACCCCTCCAAGGAATGAGGGAAGTTCCAAGCAAAAGTCTGGTCTTTTCCCAACATGCTCTCTCTATGCCTGTCCAGTAACATACACTGACTTTCTTTTACCTAAATATTTCCTATATCCTAATTTTTGTACCCACAATAAAGAGGCCAAAAGTTAGCTAAAGATAAATGAAAATTTAAATTAAAGCAGAGAGTCAAAAATGTGCCTGAGTTAGGTGTTGTCCTAGTTGGGGGCTCTGAGTTATTATTAGTCCATTAACTTTTCATCTGATTTAAAACTCCATAAAGTAAAGCAAAGGACCATGGGAACCTGAAGGCCACTGCAGAGTCTCTAGGTTAAAAATTGAGCTCATTGTTGTATAAAGTGTGGCCAATCGATCATCCAGAGAGAAGAGCCTGAGGAGGAAAGGACAGCGACTGGAGAAAAGATCACATCCTAAAACACCTAGTGAAGAGATAGTAAAAGCCTGGAAAGGATTCAGTTCTGCTCTTATTGAACAGAGAGAAGAGAGCACTTTCTGTACTAGCTGGCCACATACATACTCCACAGCACATCCATTGGTGTTACTTACATATAATTCAGGCCCTTCCCAGCCCTGATATTCTATGTTCCATGATTTTTAAGGCCCCTCCTAGTACTAGAATTTATGTTCCATGATTCCTAAATTCCCTTCCAGCTCTATGTTTCATGATTTTAAGGCCCCTTCCAACTAAGAAATTCTGTGACTGTGCTGGTAGGCCAAATAAAGATGTAGGTTTTGTATCTGGGCATTGTGGTCACCCAATACAATGGCTGTTTGAAATATGGCTTTCAGTTTATATGAGCTGTGTCCTTATAAGATTTCTTGTGCTTCCTGCCTCAGCCAGGGCTAGGAATGCTTCCAGCACAAAGTCGTCCTTGCTGTTCTTCCAGTCCCAGTGGGGATGGGTCACAGCAATGAGGTGTGCGGAAAACGATGGAAAATTTTATTCCAACTTGACCTAATGAGTCCCTAAACAAAACAAAACATGATTTTTGTTGTTGTTTGTTTTGAGATTGGGTCTTTTTTCCCAACTTCTTCTTTTCTTAGAACTCAGTCAACCTTACTGTCTCTTTAAAAAAATTTTTTAAGGCTAATGATTATCTTACTTTAGAACTATTGCTAGGCTTTGGTGATGGATAAAGGGAAAGTAAAACCTTGCTTGTGGCTCACATCATAGGAGGTCTTCAAAGGCTAATTTGCAGAGGTCTGGCCCCAGTTATTCTGTAGTCAATGCTATGTTCATTGTGCCATTCTTCAGAAAGCACATATGAGTTAATCAGAAAGCAGTATACATATGCATTATGTATGTACACATATACATATATATATATATATACATATAGAGATAAATGAAAATTTAAATTAAATCAAAGGCCAAATCTGTGTCTGAGTTAGATATTTTCCTAGCTGGGGGCTCTGAGTTATTATCAGTGCATTAACTTTTTGTCTGATTTAAAACTCCGTAGAATAAAGCAAGGGGCCATGGGAACCTCAGGGCCATTGTATTGTCACACTATGTGTGTGTGTGTATACACACACACACACACATATGTACACACACATATATGTATATATGTATATATGTGTGTACATATATACATATATCAATGGATAAATAAACATTAAATGTCTACTATGTGCCAGGCACTGTGCTAAGTGCTCTCTTCTCTTTCTTTCTCTTCCCTCTCCTCTTTCTTTATCATCCTTCTCCCTGTGTCCTCTTTTTCTCTCTGTATGTATATGTATATGTGTATATGCATGCTTGTATGTATATATGCATGCTTGTATGTACACAGCATTGCCTTGGAAATTCATGATGGAGTGGCCCTCCCCTCACTTTTGAGCAGGCATAGATAGACATCCTCTGACTAATTTCTGTCAGTCATGATGATATTTTAAAATGGCTGTTGAGCCAGAAATCTGGATATACTAAAGGGGCAATTTCCACCTCTCAGGCTTCTTTTTCCTAGAGGCATGTAGTTGTAAGGGTGATTTTTTAAGCTGTAAAGGGTCTGTAGGGGAATATTCTTCTTCCTATTGGCCTGGCCTTGTGAGCACATGGCCTCCGGTATCTGGTATGAGATTGCCTCCAGTTTATCTTCTTTCCTTTGGTACAAGGTCTTAGTGAGATTTTGAAAAGCACCTAGCATCTCTACCCATTCATGGACACCTAAGCATTGGAACATTGGAACAATTGTAGTAGCAATAGCAGACTAACAGAGAGAGGAAAAAAACAGCCCAGGCAGAGAGAAACCACCAAAAGAAAGAGCCTACTTGGTGTTGATCAGGCTGTATTCAGTGAAGGCAAAGTATCAAATAGCTAATGAGCAATTCTTACAAAGAAATTATCTGCAAATGTGCCAACAAGGCTTGGATATTGGCCTTTCAGCTGATTGCAATCATACTGTAATTCTTTATTGCTTCTTCGTGTTGTCATTTAGTCATTCAGTCATGTCTGACTCTTCGTGACCCCATAGCTGTCCATGGAGTTTTCTTGGCAAAGATAATGGAGTGGTTTGCCATTTCTTTCTCCCATGGATTCTTTTGTCAGGTGATCAGAAGTTAAGTGACTTGCCCAGGGTCACATAGCTAACAAGTATCTGAGGCTTTATTGCTTAGCATTCCCTTTGATGTATATAAGAATAACATTTTATATGCCTGTTCCATGCTTGATTCATGTATGTGCTCTGGGTACCCTCTTTACTGTCTCTCTCCCTAATGGGAAGGACCCCTTAGACTAGAGACAAAAAACAGAATTGTGGGAGGTGCAGGTTGAATTGGAGCAATGGGAGATATAGTTCATTCCCTTGCTGAGCAGACACGCAACTCCAGAGCACTGAACCTATGAGGACAAGTAAAGAACAGGAATTGGCATAGGTCACCAGCTCCTGTGGCCTCCAGTCTACCAATGCCTGGTTAAAAGCGGTGCTGTATTCTATACATATATACACATATATTATGCACGCACACACACTTGCATACATATGTTACACATGTCTGTATTGGCATATATGCATATAATTAAATACATTGTCTATAACATATGTATATATTTTATATATATAATACTATTATATTATAATTATATAACATATCTGATGCATATACATGTAATGCACATATAACATATATGTATTGTATATTTTGTATGCATATATTTATAAATTCATATATGCATGTATTTATATAGGCATACCTTGAAGATATTATAGCTTTGATTCCAGACTGCTATAATAAAGTGAATATTGCAATAAAGCAAGTCACATTAATTTTTTTGTGTCCCAGTGCATATAAAAGTTACATTTACATTATACTGTAGTCTAGTAAGTGTGCAATAGTATTATGTCTAAAAGAATTGGTCATGTCTTAATTAAAAAAATGTTGTTGTTCAGTTGACTCATCATGACCCCATGTGGGATTTTCTTGGCCGAGGTACTGGACTGGCTTGCCATTTTCTTCTCCAGCTCATTTTTCAGATGAAGAAACTGAAGCAAACAAGGTTAAGTGACTTGTCCATGATCACACAGTAGATGTCTGAGGCCAGATTTGAACTCAGGAAGATTCCTGACTCCTGGCCCAGCACTCTATCTACCATACCACCTAGGTACCCCAATTAAAAATTGCTTCATTGCTAAAAGTGCTAACCATTATCTGAGCCTTCAGTGATTCTGCTGGTAAAGGGTCTTACCTCTATGTTGATGATTGTGACTGATCAGGATGATGGTTGCTAAAGGTTGGGTGGCTGCACCAATTTCTTAAAATAAGACAATGAAATTTGCTGCATTGATTGACATTTCCTTTCATGAAAGATTTCTCTGGGGGCAGCTAGGTGGCACAGTGCATAGAGTTCTGGCCTTGGAGTCAGGAGGACCTCAGTTCAAATCCAGTCTCAGACATATAACACTTACTAGCTGTGTGACCCTGGGCAAGTCACTTAACCCCAATTGCCTCATCAAAAAAAAAAAAAAGATTTCTCTGTAACATGCAATGCTACTTGATAGCATTTTACCTACAGAAGCACTTCTTTCAAAATTGGAGTCAATCCTCTCAAACCCTGCTGCTGCTTTATCAACTAAGTTTATGTAATTTTCTTCAATATTGTTGTGTCTCAGGAAAAGAGGAGGCCTAGAGAGAGAGAGAAAGATGGGGGAATGTTGGTGAACCAGTTAGAAAACAAAACATATATTGATTAAGTTTGCCAACTTATATGGGCAGAGTTCATCATGCCCCAAAAGAATTATAATAGTAATATCAAAGATCACTGATTACAAATGACTATAATAGATATAATAATAATGACAACATTTGGAATATTGTGAAAATTACCAAAACATGACACAGAGACATGGTGTAAGTTTATGCTGTTGGAAAAATGATGCCAACAGACTTGATGGATGCAGGCTTGCCACAGACCTTCAATTTGTAAAAAATGCAATATCTGCAAAACACAATAAAGCAAAGCACACAAAAAGGGTATGCATGCACATGTATGTATAGATTTGGCAATTAAAAAGAAAATTAATTTATAAAACAGATGGTATCTGTTTTTTTCCTCTCTTGTTCTGAAGACCATTGAAACAGGAAACATCATCTTTCAAGAAATTATCAAGAAAAACTGCCCTGATATTCTAGAACCAGAGGGTAAAATAGAAATTGAAGGAATCTGCCAGTCACCTCCTGAAAGAGATTCCCAAAGGGAAATTCCTAGGAATATTGTAGTCAAATTCCAGAGTTCCCAGGTCAAGGAAAAAATATTGCAAACAGCCAGAAAGAAACAATTCAAGTATTGTGGGAACACAATCAAGATAACACAGGATTTAGCAGCTTCTACCTTAAGGGACCACAGGGCTTGGAATATGATATTCCAGAAGTCAAAGGAGATAGGATTACAGCCAAGAATCACCTACCCAGCAAAATGGAGTATAATCCTTCAGGAGGAAAATGGACATTCAGTGAAATAGAGGACTTTCTAGCATTCTTGATGAAAAGACCAGAGCTGAAAAGAAAACTTGATTTTCAAATACAAGACTGAAGAGAAGCATGAAGAGGTAAACAGGAAAGAGAAATCTTTTTTTTTTTCCTTAAGGGCAATTGGGGTTAAGTAACTTGCCCAGGGTCACACAGCTAATAAGTGTCAAGTGTTTGGTCTGAGGCCAGATTTGAACTCAGGTCCTCCTGACTTCAGGGTCAGTGCTCTATCCACTGTGCCACCTAGCCACCCCAAGAAAGAGAAATCTTAAAGGACTTAATTAGGTTGAACTGTTTAATTTCTGCATGGAAAGATGGTATTTGTAACTTATGAGACAAATGTTAAAAATCATTTTCACATGCAATTGGGAAATAAGATATATAGACAATGGGGTATAGAAATCTATCCTTCCCTACAGAAAAAGAGAAAGGGAAGGGGATCAGAGAAGGGGGAGTGATAGAAAGGAGAGCAGATTAGGGGAAGTGGTATTCAGAATGCACTCTGTCTTGGGGTGGGGGGAGGGATGAGATGGGGAGAAAATTTGGAACTCAAAATCTTGTGGAAGTGAATGTTGAAACTAAAAATAAATAAATAAATTAAATACCCTGCTACAAAAATTAAAATAAAATAAAGAAAATTGGTTGAAGGAATTTGAGATATTTAATATGATGAAGGAAAGAGTTTGGAGGGCATAAGTCATTAAGTATTTAAGGGAAGAGGAAGAAGGAGAAGGAAGAAGAAGAGGAAAGATTTGTTGTAGTTGCCCCCAAAGGACAAAAACAAAACAAAACAACATTAAGCATAAATTGAAAAAAGACAAATTTAGTTAGGAAAATGTTGATTAGAGAAGATTTTTTAGGATGATTCTTGAGATAATAAATTTCCCTTCACTGGAAGTCTTCAAGAAAAGTCTAGATGACGATTTCTTGATTTCAGACTTGATAGCTATCTTCTTGTTTCTAACTTTATAATATTTTTCTTATACATCTCTTTTCTCCACTCACACAGGCATCACTCACAGGCAGGCCATCATCATCACACAACTGGACTATTACAATAGCCTGTATGTTGGTCTTCTTGACTCAAATCTTTTCCCATTCCATTGCCCCCTTTATCTAGCCATCAAAATGATTTACTTAGAGCAAGTTCGACTATGTTCCCCCCTCTCCCATTTAAGCAACTCAAGTCACTCTCTATTGCCTCCAGGGTCAAATATAAAAACATCTGTTTGGCTTTTGAAGCCTTTCATAACCCCATTCTCATCTGTTTAGTCTTCTTATTTCTCCCACACACACTCTACAATCCAGTGACACTGGTCTCCTTGTTGTTCCTCACATACACAATATTTCATCTCCCCATTGAGTATATTCACTGACTGTTTTCCAAGCCTGGAATTCTCCTTCTCCTCATCTACACTTCCTAGCTTTTCTGGTTTCCTTTAAGTCACAGGTAAGGTCCCATTTTCTACATTCTTCCTTAATGTTAGTACCTTCCCTCTTTGACCATTCCTCCTCCTCAATTTATCTTGCCTATACCCTGCTTGTACACACCTGTTAGCATGTTGCTTCCCTCATTAGACCTGTAAGCTCCTTGACAATAGGGATTGTCTTTTAAATTTGTATCCCCAGCACTTGGCATAGTGCCAGACACATAGTGATCCCTTAATAAATGCTTGTTGACTAATTGATTGACACTATTGCATATTGTGAAAGATATATGGTTACAACCAAGAAAAATTTACTCCAAAAAGCTGTGTCTAATTATATAGGGTGGGATCTTTAATGGATTAGAAGGTTTTTTTGAGCATTCCTGATGAAAAAGTCAGAGATCAGTAGGAACTTTGAAATGCAAACATGAAACTCAAGAGAAACCTAGAAAGGTAAATCTATTTACAAAATGGGAAGAGGCTATATAATGATGAAAAGTTGATGTCCTAATGAGGAATAGGGGAAGAAATAAGTGCCCCTTTAGAACTTTAATGTCAATTCAGTTCTGGGAGTTTTAAGAGGGGGAATAAAAGGAAGGGCAAAAGGAATACACTTGTGTGAAGAGGGACTCTTACTAATTCTCATAATTGTTTGTGAGAATAACAGTGTACAAACATGGAGAATGATATAGGGGAAATGAGCATTAGATGAATTTCACTCTTAAAGAGTTTTGAGTACACATATACACTTAGGTATAGATACACACACACACATGCACAAAGAGTTATGTGTAGAATACATCAAACTAAATACAGATGAAGATAGGGAGAAAGAGGTTAAGAGGGAGTATAATAGTGAAAAAGGAATAGTCATATGGAAAATTAGTTTCTTGAACCTGAATAAATACAAAATATTTAAATAAATAGTTTGAGAGGGAGAGTATTAGCAGATGAAGAGACTCAAAAAGGCTCCATCTAGATGGTACTACTTGAGTTGGGTCTTGAAGAAGACAAGGACTGTATGAGGCAGAAGTAAGGGATGGGTGCATTCTAGGCATGGTTTAAAGTCCATACAAAGTCACAGAGATAGTAGATGGGCAGTAAGTGGAATCTAGCATCTGAGGAACAGAACAAAAGGCCAATTTGTTTGTATCATAGAGTGTTGGAAGAAGACTAATATCCATTGAGGCTGGAAGTAGAGGATGGGGCTATGCTCCAAGGGAATTTAAAATAAAGGGTTTTATAAACAGAGGAGTTTATAAAATAAAGTGAAAACTTGGTTTTGAAAAATGTGTATGCATCAGAAGCATAAGGAGAATGATGCTAACCAGGATAACTCTACCAGGTGCAGCTGACTTGGGAAGACAGGTAACCCAGGTACTTTCAGCAGGGCACATCTACCTGGAGTACAGGCCTCAGAGATTCTGTTGTTGCTCATCAAGGTCTCCAGTGACAGGGAAATCACCCTTCCCTAAAGTAGGGAGACGCTCCACTGGGAGAAGTGTGTTCTCCCAGGGCTATTCAAAGACTGTACATTTTAAAATATCCAATATTATCATTCCATTTCCTAATGAAAAAAATCTCCTTCAGAAGACTTTCTTCAATACTTCAAATACTGGTAATTTCATCACTGAAGCTATTCCTTCCACTGACACAGGTCTCAATGCCTCCATTCCTTAGTAGATGGTCCTTGTGAGTTGTTCTAGGATGTCAGAGCTGGCTGAGATAATTCTAATAATAATTCTAATTTCTAGATAATTCTAATTTCCTTTCAGCTCTGATGTTCTTATGTTCTAAAGACCTTTCTAGCTCTGATATTCTATGATTCTAAATTGTAAAATTCTGTGGTTCTTACCATTATAGAAATAATTAGAGAGACACCTGAACGCTAGTCAAATTTAGTGCTCCCTCTCTGGGTATGCACAGCCCCATCTGTACTTTGGCCTAATTTCATCTTCTATAGAGGAACACACAGAAAGCTACCAAATTGGATGGCACAATACTGATACCATCACTTCCTGTTTTGTGGTATTCAGGAATAACCTTTATAGAAATAAGAAAATTCTGTCTTGCCATAAGACTTTGATTAACTGGTGTTATCACTTTTCCTTTCCTTTTTCCTACCCTTCCTCATTTCAAATGTCCATTTTACCCAAGATCTTGAGGGTTTTCTCTAATCTGAGAGGGATGACTTAGTACCCTCAAGATAATTCTGCCAAGAAGGAAGGGCCAGTCATTTCCTGGAGGGTTCCAAGAAAACCCTATTGTCCTCAAATTTGGTGCTTTGTAAATGGATATGACTGCAGTGCTTAGTAAAAAAAAATGATGTTAAATTCCCTGTTTACCAGAAGTAATGTTGGATAAAAATTAACTGCGGTGGTCAAGGTTATCTTTTCTTACTAACACAACAGATGAACTAAGGTAATTGGAGAGCAAAGTACAAACATGTTTACAACCAATATTTCTGTCAGATAATTCATGTTTCACTACATATTGATGGAATTCTGGATGAATATTGTCGGCCTGGGTCAAATAGAGGAAACACAGACTCATGTGTGGGGTTTTAAAATTTGTATTACTCATGTAGATTGTAGTTATGTTCCCCAAATTCAATTTCTGCTACTCTGGGCACATGTAGGATCATATGTCATGAGAATTAGATCTGGAAGGGTCTGAAAGATCATCTAGTCAAGCCCCCTCATTTCACAAATGTAGACACTGAGGCTCAGAGAGCTTAAATGGTTTGTTCAAAGTCATACAGTCATATGCCAGAGCCTTTAATTCTTATAGAGGTTTGTTATGCAGAGAGAATTTCAGAGTTGTTGTGGAAGGGAAGAACCTCTGACTAGCAAAATTCATGTTTTAATTTAATAGAATAACATTGAAAGGCAGAATAGTGTAGTTGGCTAGTGTATTAACCTCAGAATCAGAAAGACCTGAATTCAAGTTTTGCCTTTGGCACCCCCTATCACATATCGAACATGAGGCCCTTGGCAAATCGCTCAACCCCCTCATGTCCCAAAGAACTCTGTTAAATTATACATTAAGGATTTTTTCATACTAATGAACTCCTAGGTGCAGGCCAAAAAAAAAAAAAACCAAAAAACAACAAGAAAAACAAAAACTTAACATTGCAGAGTTAGGAGGGACCTTGAAGTCACAGAATCTGAACTGGAAGGTGGTCATAGGTCATCTAGTCCAGAGCACGCCAGACCAAGTAACCTCTCTATACCATTCCTGAAAATGATCACAGCAGCCCTTGATTGAAGACATGTAGTTAGGTGGCATGAAATACTTGTGGTGGTGGCCTGTTCTACTTCTGGATAGCTCTAATTTTAGGAATCCTTTTCTTTACACTCAACCAAAATTTGTCTCTTTTTAACCTCCATAAATTGCCAAGCAGAAGAAGGATAACTCTTCTTTCATATGACAGCTTAAAATTTGAAGATAGCTATCATTCTCTCCCCAAGTCTTCTCTTTTTTAGGATAAACATCCTTATTCTCAGCTAATTCCCATACAAAATTATACAGAGGTTTTGCATCATATTGAATCCCCTCCTCTGACTGCTTTCTAAGCAACCAATCTTCTCAAAATTTGGCCTGTGGACCTCAAGATAGTAGCACTCTTGATGTGATCTTTAGCAATGAGAAGTACTTCCCTACTATTTAATATTAATCCCTCTTAACGGAGTCTGAGGTGACATTAGTTTGTTGATCCAGATAACATACATTAAGTCATATTGATTATACAGTTCACTGAGTGCCCCAGATCCTTTTCAAACTATTGTCAAATAATTCATCCACCATCTTATTCATGCAAAGTTGATTTTTGGAACCCTAGTGGAAGACTTCACATTTATCCCCTTTAGATTTCATCTTAGAAGTTTCAGCCTAAATTTCTGGTCTCAAAAGATCTCCTGGGATCCTAACTTTGGCATTAAACATGTTGACTATTCCTCCTAGCTCTGTGCCATCTTCCAATATGATAAACATATCATCCACACATTTATTCCTGTCATTGGCAAAATTGTTGAACAGCACAGGGTCAGATATAAACCTCTGGTATTCTCTGTTAGCAACCTCCATCTAAGCTGACATTGAACCATTTATTAGTGGCTATTCTTTGGTTCTAGCCACTCAGTCAGTTGTAAATCCACCAAACCATACTACTGTGTGGTCTACATTTCTCAGTCTTGACCATACAAAAAGCATGGCATAGTTTGTCAAATTTCAGTTAAGCATCCTTAAAAAACCTTCAATAGATCCTACCATTCCCTCTAATTATTGTCCCTTTTATCTCCTTTCCTTTTCAGCTAAATTCCTTGAAAAAGTCATCTATAACTGATGCCTCCAATTTCTCCCCTCTCAATCCCTTCCAATGTCTTTGCATCCTAATTTTGGACCTCATCATTCAATTGCAACTGCTTTCTCTAAAGTTGCCCATAATGCCTTAGTAGCCAAATCTCAGTCCTCTTTCTTCTTGACCTCTCTATGGCTTTTGACACTGTTGGCCATCTTCTCCTACAGAATATTCCCTTCTCTCTGGGTTTTTGCAGCTTTACTCTCTCTTGGTTCTCCTTCAACCTGTCTGATCACTCTCAATCTCCTTTCTCTCTCTTAATACATATCATCAAATGAATGAATGAATTAAAAAAGCACTTATTAAGTGCTTACTGTCTGCAAAGCACCATGAGAAGTGCTAGGGATACACATAGAAAATAAGTGCTCTAATTGACCTCATGCTCAGGTTAGAGCAAAAACCAGGGTTTGAGTTTTTATTGAAAATTGGTAATCAGGAAGCTAATGCAAGCATTAACTTTATTACTGTGGAGTACAGCAAGCAGGCAAAAACAAAACCAACACACACACACACACACACGCACACACACACACACGCGCACACACACACACGCGCACACACACACACACACACACTATGACAACACAAGCTTCTATCTCACTGGGATCAGGGTTATTCATGTACAGTAGCAAAATCTCTGTGAATACGCACTCAGAGTACAGTCTGAGCAGGGAAATTTTATACCTTAATGATTGGCATGGTTGAAAACACATAATCAATATCAGATACAGGAAGATGTATTCAGAATCAGACCCAGATGTAGAAGAGAAATTCCCCAGGTCACTTATCGATACCAGACTTGGGTGGAGGAGTTTCTTAATCAGGACCAGAAAATGAATGAATGTCCAAATCTTCAATGAAGGACTCCAGAAATGAGTGTCACCCAGCCTCTGCAGTCTATTGGGAGTCTCACCCAATCAGAAATTACAGTTGTTTACACATTAGACATAGAGTTAGAATGAGTCAGGACAATGGAAATGTATGGTCTATCTGTCATTACTTACATATTTATGGTCATTAGAACCACTTAGCCTAAGTGACTCCATATTGGAATCCTATCATTTTCATTACAAAATCAAACAAAATATTTTAAAAATCATAAGTATCATAGTAAGACAGTATTTGTTCCCAAGGATTACATATTCAAAAGGGTGAGACAACATATATAAAAAGTCTCTGTGACAAGTCTTATATAAGGTTCCCATGTTTCTTAGGGTACAGAGGCAAAAGCAGATGGTATTGTCTCTTCTTTAGTGCTATTTACACTAATAAAATCTCATCAGTTTCTCTTGCTGAATCATTTGAAAGTGCCAAGGACTTTGGTGTGAGAACTTTCTTCTCTGGGTATTCCATAGCTATCTGTGGCTGCAGATTCCATGAAAGAAGTTGCCAGGCCACATCTCCATATAGGTTGCTTTTCCCAGTGATGGCTTGGCTAGAAGCAATGATATTCCTAAACTTTAAGGGTTCAGGTTTTTGGGCAGTCTCTAACAGAGTCTGAAAGGAGGTGGTGGTTGAGGTAGTTAGGTGAATTGATCTGCCTGGCACATTCTGCCTCTTGTCTCTCTTTTAGGGTGCTTTGTTGCATCAGCTGGACTAGCCTGCCTGAGTATGCTCCAGCATGAGACATACCCTATAGGCTTGTACCATAGATAGATCTGTAATTGGTGAAAATGACTGCTACCTTCTCTACAAGAGGTTTCATCCTTGTGTAATGGCCATGGGGGCTGGGTTAGAGGCAAAACTAGTGGTTTGGGCGGTGTTGCCACTCCTAAGACTCTTGGACTTAGATACCTGTTGGTGGCAGTTTATCAGCAATTAATATTGATGGTGATTAGGAGTGACTGCTCCCTTCAGTGCTGGTTGTGGGACCAGACTGGAAGCAGAAATAGAGTATAGGTATCTCCCAAATCTCTTTCCTGAATCTTCTTCTCTTTTCTTTCTATGCTTTTTCTTTCTCTGTGATCTCATCAGTTCCAGTGGGCTCAATTACCATTTCTATCTAGATAATTCTGAGATCTATCAATCAATCTATCTATCTATCTCTAATATATATCTGTATATACTATATATTTTTATATATCCTACTTTGTTCTGAGCTCCATTCTCATGTCACAAACTGTCTATTGAACATTTTGGAGTGGGTGTCCTATAAGCATCTCAAACTAAACATATCCAACACAGAACTCATTGTATTTCCTCTCCACACTCATCTGTCCTCTAAACTTCCCTATTACTTGTCGAGGTCACTACCATCCTTTTAGTAGCTTAGGTTGAATCTGGGTGTCATCCCCAATTTACCTGTCTCACTCACTCTACATATTTAATTGGTTGTCAAAGCTGATCAGTTCTATCTTTACAACATCTCCTACATACATTCTCTCCTTCTATTCACACAGCCACCTACTTAATTCAGACCCTCATTACCTCTCACCTGACCTATTGCAATAGCCTCCTAATTGTTCTCAAATCTCTCTCCAACCCCATCCATCATCCACACAGCAGTAAGTCTAACTACATCATTCCCTCACTCTACCCCACCCCTCCCCTCAACCACACACATACCTACAAACTCCAGTGGCTCTCTCTTACTTCCAGGACCCAGCATAAATTCCTCTGTCAGACACTTAAACCTCTTTACAACCTGTCCCTCTCCTATCTTTCCAGTCTTCTTACACATAACTCCCCTCCATTCACCTTTTGGACTAGCCATATTGGTCTTCTTGCTGTCCCTCACACACAACAATTCATCTCTCCTCTCTCTGCATTTGCACAGGCTCTTTTTCATTCCTGGAGTGCTATGCCTTCTCACCTCTGCCTCTGCCTGGCTTCCTTAAAGTCTCCACTCAAATATCACTTTCTGCATGAGGCCTTTCCCGAGTTGCTAATAACACCTCCTCTAAAGTTACCTTTTATTTAGTATCTATCTATATTATATCTAATATCTATTATCTAAAATTAAATTTAATATATTAGATAATGTAAATTAAAAATTATATCTAACAATACATATATTATCTAATCTATATTATATCTATCTTATATATGCCTCTATATGTACATGTTACCTCCTTCATTAGAATATTCATAAGTTTGTTGAGGTCAGGGGCTATTTTCAGTTTTTCTTTGTATACTCAGTACCTCACATAGTGCTTGGCACGTAAGAGGTACTTAATGAATGCTTGTTGATTGATTGGTTAATGTATCTCTAGCTTTCACCTGATCAAGTACCTCTGACAAAAATGGAAATGGAGTAGTCTCTCATGACCTCTTCTAGACAAAGCTATGCTGGGTGGCTTTTTGTGATCACTGTTCTTTTTCTGTATGTCCACTAACCATCCCTTCTAGAAATTTTCCAGGAAGTTATGATAACTAACTCAAAGTTTTCTGATTTTTCTCTCTTCCTTTTTTTCCTTTATTGATAATTATTGATAATCTATCATGTGCTTCTCTCCACCCCTGAAGCATATTTCCTACTCTTTAAGTCTATCCAAGGTCACTTACGGTGGTTTAGCAATCACCTCTATCAGTCTTTCAGTACCTGTAGATGTAGTATGTCTGGACCTGGTAACTTGAGTTCATCAACGACAACTAGGTATCCTACTTATCTTTAGTTCTAACTGCCTATTCATCATTTAAAAAATTCTGTCCTTTCCAATAAAAGATCATTCTTCTTGGTACAGAAGAGTGCTGATGAGCCTTGCCTGCACTCCATCACTTGTTATCATTATCCTGTCTACCTAGAAGTGTGGTCCTATCCTTTTTTAAATCTGAAAAATTTTAAAAATTATTTGTTATTAAATTTATTTGTTGAAAATTTAATAATGTTTAATTCTTGTCCCCCATAGAGGAAAAAAAGAAGAAACAGAAAACTCATTTTGTCATCCTTAGCTTTCCTCACTAGTCTTGACTCATTCTGAACTTTAGCAATTCTGAAACTACTCTTAAAAGGCCATGACCTACTTTTATATTCATTCTTTCTTTCCTACCCTCACCTCCATCTTCTATATAAGTCTTTTAAAAATCAAAATTGGTCAGTGAGTTCCCTGTACATCCATGTAGGTTTCCTTAGACAACTTCCACATTTCCTTTTCACTGAAATTGTTCCAGTTGTTTATCTTGTTCAACTCCTACCTTCATAAGCATACTATCTGTAGCATCGTTGATGAGAGAACATTGACCTATCCTTGAAGACTTCCAAAATAAGCATCTCACCACCTCTTAAGACAACCCATTCACATTTTTGATAGTTTTGCTCACTGGGAATTGTTTTCTCAGGCTGGGAGAAAGTTGTCTTCCCTGTACTTTCCACCCATTACTCCTAGTTCTGTCTTCCAAGGCCAAACACAATGAGGAGATTGAGTTTGATGGTCTCCAAATCTTCTAGTTCTAGCTCCTGATTCACCTTATCCCCCTTCTTCATCACAGCACTGGCAATACTTAATGACAACAATCAGGTTTCCACCTTGTTGTTGTTCAGTTGTTTCATTGGTGTCCAGCTCTTTGTGACTTATTTGGGGTTTTCTTGGCAAAGATACTAGAGTAATTTGCCATTCCCTTCTCCAGCTCATTTTCACAGATGAGGAAACTGAGGTAAAGCAGGTTAAGTTACTTGGCCAGGGTCACACAGTTAGTAAGCCTCTGAGGCTGGATTTGAACTCAGGTCCTCCTGACTCCGCTCTATCCACTGTGCCACATTACTGCTCAGTTGGACTAGGCTCTCCAATTTCATCATTCAATCCTTGCATGAAACAATTACAAAAAACACAACTGTGTATAATTCCAATCCCAGTCTTAATGACAATGAAATACGTATTCATTTCCAATATAAGACAACATTTGTTAATCTTTAAACTGGGACATCTTAAATTTTCTAAGAGTTTTTATTTACTCCTTTTAGTGCCAAAACTATGCTCTTTCCTGAGAAATTTGCAAAATTGTGGTTTAACTATCCTGTCTCTGCTAGTCCTTAGGGATCTCAGTAGTGACTCTCCATGTCAGATAATAGAGACTAAATGATAGAACTTTGCCACATTTAGCATTTGACTTTTTTCTAAAGTGGGCTTAATGTAGAGTAAACATGAATCAAAGGAGAGCAATCAACCAATAAGGATTGACTAAGTGCCTACTACATGCCAGGCACTAGACTAAGAACTGGGGATACAAGCACAAAGACCAAACCAATCTCTACTCCCAAGGGGTTCATATTCTAATAAAACTTTTCTTTCATCCTTTCAGCAGCAAGGCTGATTTTGACAAGATTTTAAGAACTTCACCATCTCGGTCAACCTTGCTGTAGCTTGTCAAGGTCCTTTCCAATATCAAGTATTTCACAATACTTCAGATGTGGCCTGACTAGGGCAAACACTAGTGGGAATGTCACTTCCTTCCCTCTTGATACTAGATTTCTATTAATGCAGCCTAAGTGCTTATTGTTCATGCAGGTGTGTGAGCTTCCCATTGAGTTAGTACATCAGTACATGTATATACCTTAAAAGGTACAGCAGATGAACAATGAGATGAACAATGATCAGGAGGAGGACAGCAGGTTCTATTTGTAAGTTGCCTTTTACCTTCAAGGATCCCATGCTGCTTATTTGTATCAAAACTCATCCTTTAAACATAGTATCACAGATTTAGAGCTAGAAGATGTGTTAGAAGTCAACCAGTCCAACTCTCTTCTTTTTTCTTTTCTTCCCTTTCTTTTCTTCCTTTCTTTCTTTTCTGTTTTTTTTTTTTTTTGGCTAGGCAATGGGGTTAAGTAACTTGCCCAGGGTCACACAGCTAATAAATGTCAAGTGTCTGAGGCCAGATTTGAACTCAGGTCCTCCTGACTCCAGGGCCGGTACTCTATCCACTATGGCACTTAGCTGCCCCCTTTTCTTTTTTTTAAAGATAATGACAGGGAGGTTGAATTGCTTGTTAAAGGTAAAGGTAAATACTATATCATAAGATATAGTATTCAAACCCAGGTCCTTTGACTCCTGAGCCAATATTCTTTCCACTGTGCCACTCTATAGGCAGTGTACCATAGAATGCCACGATCTTAGAAGGATCAAAATTGAAAGTGATGTAAAAGTCAACGGAAAGATGCATATGGGTATCCCAAGAATGCAACTTATACCTAAAGATGACTTATTTGTGGTAAGTGTCACATACTAAATACGTCATCAGGGCCCTATGTGACTGGAAAAGGAGGTAGGCAGGGGTGTGTCAGTAAATGTTTAGCAATCAGCTTTCTGGAAAGGGTTTGTATAGATGACATACTTCTAAGTTTTAATCTGCATTTTTAACATTTTACCCATAACTTTCTTAAGTCTAGATAATCAACAAAACAATCAATCAAGCCCTGATTTGTAGCATTTGCCAGTTTCCAAGGTGTAAATGCTCACACTGATGGTTTAATAGGCTCTCATGAACCAATTGATGGATTCATCAGTGGTTGTTGGATTCATCATGCATGACTTATGGAAAGATGGGGACAAAAATATCATAGTATGAGTTAGTGTGAAAAGCTTATATTCTGAATAAATGGAGCATTTACAAGGATAAGATTATAGTGCTAAATTTCTAAATAAGACACAGCTAGTTCTTTTTTGTTTGTTTGTTTGTTTTTTTTATCATGGACAAGACAATCATCAAGAAACATGAAAACCTACATGAAAAAAGGCCAGAAAATAGAGCTTGTAATGAAACTGTGAATCTACTACATACAACTTGTTCCTTTTAATATACATTAAATTTAACTTGGTAGTATCTTTATTGCCCTACTTACCTGTGTCACCCTTTGTTTTCACTGTGCAATTTTCACTCTTTTTGTTATTCCCACCCTCCTCCTGCACACAACTTTTCACTATCCCCCAAATAAAAGTATTCCCTTTTAACAAAAGTATTGCTGGGTAAAATTTGATGTGTATTGGTCCTGCCTGGAAAGGTATGTGTTATTCTACATTTATAATCCATCACCAATCCACCAAGAAGTGGGAGCAAACATCTCTCTTCTTGAGTTGTGATTATTCATTTCATTGATCAGAATTCTCAAGTCTTTCAAAGTTTTTTTTCTCCTTATAATATCATCATAATTCTTCTGATGCTACTCATTCAATTTGTATCAGTTAATATAACTCTTCTTAGGTTTCTCTGAATTTATCTCTTTCATAACTTCTTATGGCTCAATTATATTCCATTACATTCACTCACCATAGTTTGTTTAGCAATTCTTCAATAGTGGCCATCTACTTTGTTTCCAGTTCTTTCTGACAGTAAAAAGTGCTTCTTTTTTTTAATTAATTAATTTATTTTTAGTTTTCAATATTTACTTCCACAAAATTTTGAGTTCTAAATTTTCTCCCCATCTCGTCCCTTTCCCCACCCCAAGATGACATGCATTCTGAATACCACTTCTCCTAATCTGCCCTCCCTTCTGTCTCTCCTCCCTTCTCTTATCCCTTTCCCCTTCAATTTTCCTGTAAGGCAGGATAGATTTCTATACCCCATTTCCTGTATATCTTATTTTCAAGTTGCATGTGAAAACAATTTTTTAAACATGTGTTTTTAAAACTTTGGGTTCCAAATTTTCTCCCTTCTTCCCTCCCCACCCACCCTCATTGAGAAGGCAAGCAACTCAATACAGGTTATATATGTGTAGTCATGCAAAACATTTTGATAGTAGTCATGTTGTGAAAAATTAAGTATATTTCCTTTAATCCTATCCCACCCCCCCATTTATTCTATTCTCTCTTTTGATCCTGTCCCTCCTTAGAAGTGCTTGTTTCTGATTACCCCTTTTCCCAATCTGCCCTCCTCTCAATCATCCTCCTGCTCTCTTGTCCCATTCCCCCACCCCCATTTTCCTGTAGGGTAAAATAGATTTCCATACCCAATTGAGTGTGTATGTTATTCTCTCCTTAAGCCAAATCTGATGAGAATAAGATTCACTCATTCCCTCTCACTTTCCCCTGTTTCCCCTCTACTGTAAATCCTTTTCTTGTCTGTTTTATGTGAGATAATTTACCCCATTCTACCTCTCCCTTTCTTCTTCTCTCTATATAATCCTCTCTCACCCCTTAATTTTATTCTCCACATATCATCTCTTTGTCTTAAACTCACCCTGTGCCCTCTATCTATCTATCTATCTATCTATCTATCTATCTATCTATCTATCTATCTATCCATCTATATACATACATATAATTTTTTCCCTTCAACTACTCTAATACTTACAAAGGACTCATGAGTTACAAATATCATCTTTCCATGCAGGAATGTAAACAGTTCAACCTTAATAAGTCTCTTATGATTTCTCTTTCCTGTTTACCTCTTCATGTTTTTCTTGAGTCTTGTGTCTGAAAATCAAAATTTCTATTCAGCTCTGGTCTTGTCATCAAGAATGCTTGAAAGTCCTCTATTTCACTGAATGTCTATTTTTACCCCTGAAGGATTATGCTCAGTTTTGCTGGGTAGGTGGTACTTGGTTGTAATCCTATGTCCTTTGCCCTCCGGAATATTATATTCTAGGCCTCTGGTCCCTTAATGTAGAAGCTGCTAAATCTTGTGTTATCCTGATTGTGTGTGACAATACTTGAATTGTTTCTTTCTGGCTGCTTGCAATATTTTCTCCTTGACTGGGAATTCTGAAATTTGGCTACAATATTCCTAGGAATTTTCCTTTGGGGATCTCTTTCAGGAGGTGGTCGGTGGATTCTTTCCATTTCTATTTTGCCCTCTGGTTCTAAAATATCAGGGCAGTTTTCCTTGATAATTTCTTGAAAGATGATGTCTAGGCTCTTTTTTTTTGATCATGGCTTTCAGATAGTCCAATAATTTTTAAATTCTCTCTCCTGGATCTATTTTCCAGGTCAGTTATTTTTCCAATGAGATATTTCACATTATTTTCTGTTTTTTCATTCCTTTGAATTTGTTTTTACAGTTTCTTGATTTCTCATAAAGCCACTAGCTTCCAATTGCTCTATTCTAATTTTTAAGGAAGTATTTTCTTCAGTAAGCTTTTGGACTTCCTTTTCCATTTGGCTGATCTTGCTTTTTAAGGCATTTTTCTCCTCATTGACTTTTTGGACCTCTTTTGCCATTTGAGTTGGGCTATTTTTTAAGGTGTTATTTTCTTCAGTATTTTTGGGGGGTCTCCTTTAGCAAGCTGTTGACTTGTTTTTCATGATATTCTTGTATCACTCTCATTTCTCTTCCCTCTTTTTCCTCTACTTCTCTTGCTTGCTTCTCAAAATCCTTTTTGAGCTTTTCCATGGCCTTGGACCAATTCACATTTTTCTTGGAGGCTTTGGATGCAGGAGATTTGACTTTGTTGTCTTCTTCTGATTGTATGTTTTGATCTTCTTTGTCAACAAAGTAAGATTCTATGGTCTGACTCTTTTTGCACTGCTTGCTCATGATCCTAGCCAATTACTTGAGTTATAAACTTTTTGTCAAGGTAGGAGTCTGTTTCCTGTGTGGAGAATGTACTGTCCCAAGCTTTGGGGGTTTTGTGTAGCTGTTTTCAGAGATACTTCTAGGGACCTGTAAATTTTCAATTCTTCCAAGGTGGTATGATCAAGGGTGAGGTGTTTCCTCTTTTCCTGGCCTGTGCTGTGGTCTATGAGTGACCACAAACACTCTTTTCTGTTTTGGAACTGTGAGGAGGATTTCTTCTCCACCACCATTACCAGCTCCCCTTCGCCAGTGCTCCTCCTCACCCCAGGACTGCCACCCAGAACTGTGACCCAGGTCTAAGCATGGGCAAAGCAAGAGAATCCTGTACTAGGAAAGGGATCCCTGCAATCCCCCTCTGATCAACCACTTGATTCCCCCTCAGTCTGTGGGCTGGAAGCTCTGGAAGCAGCCACTGCCCGGGGGCTACACTTGGGGACTGGAGCTGGGACTAAGCTTCTTTCTCTCACCGCAGACACAGACTTTTCTCACTGACCTTCTAAGTTGTCTTTGGTGTTTGTGGGTTGAGAAGTCTGGAAACCACCACAACTGCCCACAATTCAGTCCTCAGAGGCCTGCTCCAGGTTTGCTGCAGCCTACCTACCCAAGCCATACTGCGTTCCTCTTCCAACCTGGCGCGATATACCTTTCTGATCAACTATCCATCTTGTCTTGCGCTGGAAATTTGTTTCACTCTGGTTTTTTTTTGTGGGTTCTGCTGCTTTAGAATTTTTTAAGAGCCATTTTTTACAGGCATTTGGAGGGGTTTAGGGGAGAGCTCAAGCAAGTCACTGCTTTTACTCCACCATCTTGGCTCCACGCCCCACCAAAGTGCTTCTATAAATATTTTTATATACATGTGTTTTCCCAATTTTTTTCTTTGACATATGCCTAGTAACATCATTTCAGTGTCAAAAGTTATACATAGTTTAATGACTTTGGGGTATAGTTCCAAATGACCTTCCAGAATTCATAGCTCCATCATTAGTAGTGTGCCTTTCAATCCAGTCACTTCAACAATTGTAATTTTCCTAATTTAACATTTTTGTCCAACTGAATGGTGTAAGTCAGTCAGTGAATAAACATTTAGTAAGTACTTACTATGTTCCAGGCACTGTGCTAAGCATTGAGGAGACAAGAATAGGCTAAAGACAGTCCCTACACTCAAGAAGCTCATGATCTAATACAGAGATAATAAGCAAACAATTATGTATAGATAAGCTATGTATAGGATAAATGGTTGGTTGGTTAGTTGGTTGGTTGTTTTCTTTCATTCTCAAAGAGGAACAAATGATGTCACTATGTTAAAGTCAAGATACAGCGTATTTGACTGGAGCTGCTCAGGCCAATATAAGTTCCGAAGGCTCTACCACAGATCAAGCACAAGGAGTCCACATGAACATTTGGAGTGGAGATGTCTCTAAATTTGTACATCTCATGTTTCTTTTGAACTACTGCAATTTTTCTTCGCTAATAGAGCACAGAACCTTCTTCAATGTGGACATGCTGTGCTGGGCAGTCCTTTGCCAGTGTCTCCCATATCACACCATCGATTTCAAAGTTCTTCAGAGACTTTGAGAGTGTTTGAGAGTGTCCTTGTATTGCTTCTTCTGACCTCCACGTGAGTACTTGCCCTGTGTGAGTTCTCTGTTAAACAATTTTTTAGGCAGATGTAAGGCATTTGAACATGGCCAGTACATCGCATTTGTGCTTTCTGCTGTAGAGTTTGAATGTGTGGCAGTTTAGTTTGAGAAAGGATCTCTGTGTCCAGTACCTTATCTTACTAGGTGATCTTCAGAATCTTCCTAAGAGAATTCAAATGGAAGTGATTCTATTTCCTGGCATGGGGCTAGCATACTGCCCAGGTTTCACTCACATGCAATGGTCAACACAACAACTCTGTAGACCTTCAGTTTGGTAGGCAGTCTAATACCTTTTCACTACCACACTTTCCTTTGGAGACTATTTGATCCTGGAAGTGTTAGGAAGCCCCTGAAATTTACTGAGTATTGTGACATTGTCAGAGCTCTCAAAAAATCACTTTGATTGCTGAATGGGGAATTGATTGGAATGAGGAGAGATGGGGTAGAGATACCCACCAGCAGACTATTGCAATAATTTAGCCATGAGGTGATGAAGGCCCGGCACCAGAGTGGTGGCAGTATCAGAGGAGAAATGGCGTATTTGAGAGATATTGCAAAAGTGAAAAGAACAGGCCTTGGCAATACACTGGATATTGGTGGGGGGTGGGGTGAGAGAGAGTGAAGAATTGAGGATGATACCAGGGTTGCAAGCCTGAGAGACTGAGAGTATAGTGTTGCCTATACAGTAATAGGAAAATTAGGAGATGGGGGAAGGTTTGGGGTAAAGATAATGAGTACAGTTTTGGACATGTTGAATTTAAGATGTCTCCTGGATATCTAGTTGGAGATGTCTGAAAAGTAGTTGGAGATGTGAGTTTGGAATTTAGCAAAGTGGTTAGGACAGGATAAGCAGATATGAGAATCCTTATAGAGTTAGAAATTAAACCCATGGAAGCTGATGAAATCACCAAGTGAAGTAGTATATAGAGAGAAGAGAAAAGGATTCATTTCAGAACCCTTTGGGACACCTATGGTTAGAGGGTATGATATAGATAAGGAGACTGTCTGAGAAAACCTGAGAAGAAGATAGAAGGAGAACCAGGGAAGAGTGCTGCTCAGAAAACCTAGAGGTAAGTGAGTATCAAGGAGAAGAAAGTGATCAATAGTGCAAAAGCTAGAGAGGTTGAGAGTGTGGATTGAGAAAAGGCCATTGGATTTGGCAACTAAGAGGGTGGAATGATAAAATTAGAAGCTAGATTGTAAGGGATCATAAAGAGAATGAGAGGAGAAAAAGTGAGTGCCTATTGTAGAGACCATTTAGAGGAGTTTAGTCACAAAAGGCAGAAGAGATATAAAATGATAATGGGAATAGAAGGAGCAAGTCAGGTTTTTTTGAGGATGGGGGAGATATTGGTATGTCTGTAGTCAATAGGGAAGGAAACAGTAGACAGTGAGAGATTGAAAATTAGTCATAGTGGGAGGATGACAGAGGGGAGAATTTCTTAGTTGAGTTGGGTTAGAATGGAATTGCTTGTCTAAATAGAGGGATTAGTTTTGGTATACAAGGAGGGATACTTTTTCCTGTGAGACAGGGGTGAAGGAGGAGATTGTGGCAGAAGGTATATGAATGGTATGATATTAGGAAGAGGGGAGAAGATGGAGCTCATGGTAAATGGTTTTACTTTTTTCTGCAAAATATGAGGCAAGATTCTCAGACAAGAAGGTAGAAGGATGGGAGCCATGAGAGGTTTGACAAAGGTGAAAAGAATGAGGAAGGACGAGATAATATGCTGGTAAGTGAGATATAGTAGGATTGCCTAGCAGCAGTGAAGTCCCAATTGAAATTTAGCAACATAAATTTGGAGTGGACCAATTCAGAATGGTTGCACAATTTTCTCCACTTTATTCAGTAGTACATATATAAGAGTGAAGATGATGGATGGTGGGAGTGATCCAAGGCTGAGGCTTAGATTCAATTGGTAAAATGATATGGGAGATAGAGACTTAAGAAAAAAGAGCAGTGTAGAGTTGAACTGGTTCACCAAGAGGTCAAGGTGGGGAAAAGAGGAGACAGTGGCTAATGTAGGGAAGACGACCTGTGAGAAAACTGAGGGGAGGGATTGAAGGTCATGTTGTAGAGGAGCAGTGTGGTAAGAGAAGACAGGAGAGGTGGAAAACCAATAGGCTATGATCAAATAAAGGGATTTTGGAATTCTTGATCTTGGAAGTGGTGCATTTGTGAGTGATGGCAAGATCAAATGTATGACTATCTTTGTGAGTGACTGAAGTGGGGGGTGGAGGAGTAGGTCACAGCAATTGAATAAGTTGAGAAACAGTGGTCAGGGTGTTTGTGAGAAAGTCAATATGTAGATTGAAGTCCTTAAGTATGTGGGCAGGAATTGGGGAAGACAGAAAGATTTTGAGTCAGATACTGAACTCATTGAGGAAAGTATAAGAGTAACCTGAAGGTCTGTAGATAATAGCTACCAGGATTTTAAATGGTTGGTAGATATAAATAGCATTAATCTCAAAAGCAAGAGGAAGGTGGATGATCAAATGGAAGGCCTTATTTTAATACTACTCTTGCTTCTGAAGGCTGTAGATCAGGCAGGAAAATGATTAGCAGGAGATGGAAGTCCCTCTCCCCACTGATGTTCTTTTTCCTGTTAGCAGGAGATAGAAAGCCTCAAGACAAGGGGAAGGTTGCTCTTCTTTGCACTGGAGGTTCTCCACATCCTGGTTGGGAGGATCAGGCTGGTAGTAGGAGGTGGAAGTTGCCTTTAGTGGTCTTCCCTCAGGGGATATGCTTAGCAGAAGACGAAGATGAATAGCATCAGAGAAAGATCTTGCTCTTCTCATTACTGTATCTCACCTCTTCTCCTTGGTATAAGGCAGAACCTGAGTTGTGCTGATTTGCATTACTCTTATTATTACTGATTTGGAGCATCTTTTCATAACTTTGTTGATAGCTTGTGTTTCATCCCTGAGCTGCTTATTCATATCTTTTGACCTTTTATTTGTGGATGGCTCTTGTTCTTCTTTAAATTTTTTTGCATCACTATTCATTAGGGAAAATGGTCAATAGTTTTTTTTCTCTGTTTTTGCTCTTCCTGGTTTAAGTATCAGCACCATATTTGTGTTGTAAAAGCAATTTGGTAGGACTCCTTCTTTGCTTATGTTTCAAATAGTTTATGTAGTGTTCATTTGTTTCAGTCATGTCTGACTCTCCTTGACCCCATTTTGGGGTTTTCTTGGCAAAGATACTGGAGTGGTTTGCCATTTCTTTCTCCAGCTCATTTTACAGATGAGGAACTGAGACAAACATGGTTAAGTGATTTACCCCCAGGGTCATACAGCTAATAAATATCTGAGGTTGGATTTGAACTTATGAAGATGAGTCTCCCTGATTCCAAGCCTAGGGCTCTATCCACTATACTACCTACCTGCCCCAGTTGATGTAGCATTAGAATTAATTGTTCTTTAAATGTTTGATAGAATTCACTTGTCAATCCATCTGGTTCTGGTGTTTTTTTTTTCTTAGGGAACTCATTGATATCTCGTTTAATTTCTTTTTCTAAGACAAGACTATTTTGTTGTTTAGTCATTTTTCAGTCATATCTGACTCTTTGTGACCCTGTTCAGGATTGTTTTGGAAAAGTTACTGGAGAGGTTTGCCATTTCCTTCTCGAGTTCCTTTTATAGATGAGGAAACTGAGGCAAACAGAGTTGAGTTGCTTGATCAAGGTCACACAGCTAGTCAGGGTCTGAGGCCAGATTTGAACTTAGGAAGATGAGTCTTCCTGACTCCAGGTCCAACACTCTATCCACTGCATTACCTAGCTACCCATGGGGTTATTTGAATATTCTATTTTCTCCTCTGTTAATCTGGGCAACTTATTTTTTGTAAACATTCATTCATTTCACTTAGATCATCAGATTTATTGGCATATAATTGGGCAAAATGGCTCCTAATAATTGCTTTAATTTTCTCTTCATTGGTAGTGAATTCACCCTTTTCATTTTTGATACTGGTAATTTGGTTTTTCTTCTTTTTTTAAAAAAATCAAATTAACCAATGGTTTACAGGTTTTATTGGCTTTTTCAGAAAACCAGCTACTAGTTTTATTTATTATTAGTTCAATGGTTTTCTTACTTTTAATTTTACTAATCTGTCATTTGATTTTCAAGATTTTCAATTTGGTGTTTAATTGAGGATTTTTAATTTGTTCTTTTGCTAGTTTTTGTTTTTCTAGTGGTATGCCCAATTCTTTGATATGTTCCCTTGGCTGCATACCATAAATTTTTGTGTGTTGTCTCATTGTTGAATTCTCTTTAATGAAATTATTGTTTCTATGATTTTTTTCTCTTACTCACTCATTCTTTAGGATTAGATTGTTTATTTTCCAATTAATTTTTAATTCTTTAGGATTAGATTGTTTACTTTCCAATTAATTTTTAATTTTTATTTTCAAAGCTCTTTATTGAATGTAATTTTATTGCAGTATGGTCTGAAAAAAAAGCATTTAATATTTATGTTTTTCTGCATTTGGTTGTGAGGTTTTTATGCCCTAATGCATGGTCAATTTTTGTGTAGATGTCATATACTGCTGAGAAAAATGTGTATTTCTTTCTATCTCCATTCAGTTTTCTCCAGAGGTCTATCATGTTTAACTTTTCTGAATTTTTATTCATGTTCTTTCTTGTTTGTTATTTGGTTAGACCAGGGGTGGGTAATCTGTGGCCTGGAGGCCACATGTGGCTCTCTAGGTCCTCAAGTGTGGTCCTCTGACTGAATCCAAACTTCACAGAACAAATCCCTTTTGATTATGCTGCTAAGTTGAACCAGGAGCATGACAGAGGTTCCCACAAATGTTCTAGTTTTCCTTATCCTAACTATGTCTGTAAAACTTGGACTCAGTTAAAAGACTGCACCTGAGGACCTTGAAGGTCACATGTGGCGTTGAGGCTGCAGGCTCCCCACTGTCAGACTTATCTAGTTCTGAAAGGGGACAGTTGAGGTCCTCCCCACTAGTGTAATTTTACTGTCTTTTCTCCCATGACTCATTTAACTTTTCCTTGAAGAATTTGGATGCTATAGCTTTTGGTGATCTATGTGTAATATTGATATTACTTCTTTGTCTATGGACATTTTAGTAAAATGTAGTTTCCCTGTTTATCTCTTTTAATTAGGTGTGTCATTGATTTTGCTTTGTTTGAGATCATGATTGCTACTTCTGCTTTTTGTTGGTTCATGTTCTTATATACTTCTATCAATTCCCTATAGGAATTTATTTATCAGAGAATTTTGCTGCAAAGATTTTTGCTGAACTATTTCCTTCTAACTGCTTTTGTTTGTGCTTAATCTTTAGATAGTTGTCCTTCAAGTCAGGAGTACCTAGATTCAAGGTCTGCCTCTGACCCAGAGGGTCTGTGTGACCCTGGAGAATTCACTTAACTTCTCAGTGCCCTAGGCATTTCTCTAAGGATATGAGGCGTAGAGAAGGGGCTTATCTGCACTGGTATGGACAGTGTATCCTCATTGCAGAGTTCTCTAGGCCAGTGAAATCATAGGTCCAGTCTAGCTCCCTCTCCTTTTGCCCTTATTTCATCACACTAGTTGATTTTTGTTCAAATCCTTTCCTCTAAATAGTTAATGTCATATAGTAGATAAAAAACCAGCCTCCAAATCAGGAAGAGTTGGGAAGAATCAGGAAGACATTCAAGTTCAGTTTTGACCTACACCGAACTAGTTGTGTGACCCTTGGCCAGTCACTGAGCCTCTCAGTATTCCTGGGCAATTCTCTAAGAATATCTGCTACTGAGCAGGTTCTGGTCTACAATCTTAGAGGTTTTCTTTATTAGGAGTTTTGTATACCAATGAAATCACAGGACTCTTTCCCATTACCTGCATCCCTCACACCCAGTCCTTTTCCCTGTTATATTGCAACTTCCTTAGAGAAAGGCATGTACTCAATACCAAGCACCATTCTTTGCACATAGATGCTGAATAAATACTTGTTACATTGAGTTGAAATGTTTGAGGAGCCCTATAACTTAGTCTGTCAACGTGATCTCCCTGTAAATCCATTCAGGGTTTCAGCAAACCAGTTGGTGAGGGCAGGAGTGGTAAGTTGAACCAGGAACAGGACAGAGGTTCCCACAAATGTTCTAGTCCTTATCCTGACTATGTCTGGAAGTCCAGAAGAAACACTCTGGCCTTGGCCAGCAAATGTAAAGAAGACAGAGAGTTCAGATGCTTTCCCAGCAGAAATGAATGTGTAGCTGACCTTGAGGGGTAGGCTTGGGTCATCCCTGACATTGCTCAACCTGTTTTTACTGGTAAAACACTTACAGTGATGGTATTTATGATGTGGATGGAAAGGACAAACAGTTGAACAAATATTTTTGAAATAAATACTATTAGCAAGGCAGAGAAGCAATGTGCTGCAGCAGAAAGAATGCTGGGCTTAGAATCAGGAAGGCTTGGGTTCAGATGCCACATCTGACAATTAACAGCTATGTGACTCTGGTAAATCACGTGATCTCTTCCTGAGCCTCAGGAACTCTCTCAAACCACAGGTGGGGGTGTTTCAAAGTGCCATATGTGCTAGACATTGTACTGGGACATTGTATTGATGCCCCTTTGTTGGAGGTAAGGTGATGTCCTGGAGAAGATATAGAAATTGACCTCAGGGTACTGGAGTGTGAATCTCAGTTCTGACCTAACTAGTTTTATGGTCATGGACAAGTAAAAGAACTGTAGAATACAAGAACCTTAACCAACCAATCTATCACTCAAAAAACATGTATTAAATGCCAGTGAGGTGCATGGCACAGTGCTAGAAGAAACTTTACAGATCATATAGCCTAATACCTTCATTTTTCACATGGGGAAACTGAGGCAAATCCATATAGTGTTGAAGTGACAAAACAGGGACTAGAATGCAAGTCATTTGGCAAAATCCGATATTCCTTACCCTACAGTGTCATCCCTTAACTTTTCTGAGCCTCAGTTTCCTGACCTCTTAAATGGGGATAATATAGTTTTCTCTACCTACTTCATGGGACTGATATAAGAAAAATACTCTATTGCAAGTTATTATTACTATTATCTGGTCTTTTCAGTAAGTCTGCTCTAGTTCAGTGAGTGACTTTCAAGATGACCTCTGCTCATTCAGGTGAGCACCACACTTTTGTATATTCACCCTTTGGGATGGAAATCTTTCTAAAGCTGATTGCACTCATCCCTGTCTTGGTAAACAGAAGATTCCATCCTTTTCTTGGGCAACACAACTTTAGTATGCCTTAGTACTGAAGCCCTTGGAAGGTGCATGAGACACATAGAAGTCACTTTAAGTGACTTCTCCGGGGTCACACAGCTAGTAAGTTTCTGAGGCAGGATTGGAATCCAGGTCAAACTGATGCCCACCTCAGCACTTTATATTTCCCCCCCCTCCCACCATAGCCTCTGGAATTCATGTTTATGATCTGCAATAGTAACAGCTCACATTTCTATAGCACCACATTTTTTAGTATGGTGAATCTGATATTGCTACAGGAAAGCAGATCCACGGGTGTCAGTTCCACAGGATACTTTTCTCAAAATGTTTTAGTGAAGGTAATAATGGTGCCTATATTATTACATGGGCACTGTTATAACCCTCACTCACTTAATCAGTGAATAAACATTTATTAAGTACTTACAATGAGGAGCTGTCCTAAGCATTAGGGATACAAAGGCAAAAATTAGGTCCCTGTCCTCAAGAAGCATACATTCTAATGAAAAGAAACACCATGTAAATTGTTATGTACATGCAACACATGTATATGAGATGATTTCCAAAGGAAGGTATTAGTAGGGGGAGGGAGGACCTAGAAAAGCCTCTTGTAGAAGCAGGGATCTGGACTGACTTGAAGTCAGTTTACAAATGAGGAAATAACCTCAGAGTGGTAAAATAACTCACCCAAAGTCACACGTTAAATGGTACTGAAACGCAAGACTCCTGACTTTCATGTCCAGTGTACTTTCCATTCCATTGGATGGTTTTCCGTGATTATGTTTGGCTAACAGTAATGTTCTTGGTACCTAATGAGGTGTCTAAGCAAAATCTCTCCAGTCTCCAGGAATTAACCTGAAATACGCTGTGAACTCTTACATTTGTTCTTACCAAGATTTACCCCTTTTTCACTGTGTGTTGTATTTGCTGCTGTCACTGTGCTTGGAGCAACACACCTCCTTTCCTTCTACCAGGACCTCACTGCTTCCACCAGATGTAGACTGAGGAACCAGCTGAGTAAAAGCCCACCTACCTCTTCTGAGAATAAAGTAAACAATCTTCAGTACAGGGAATTTGTGACATCTGGTACGGCTGTTCAGTGCCATCCTCCTTTTTTTCTTTTTTTTTTTAAACTTCTTTCCTGGCCCTTGGCTATGTTCCGATAAGTGAACTTCCAGGTAATTGAGATGTTACTTTATTTGTAAAAGATCCTGAACCTTAAAATTTCCCAGCAGATATGATAGAAACTGAGCTTTTTTACAGTTGGAAGGGATTGGTGAGGTCACCTCATGTCCTATTTCAACCTCCCTTCTAGGGTGGGAGTGCCTTAGTTTCGTGTCTCTGATTGCTCCAACACCTTCAGTCATGAGGATCTCAAAACAGCCTTGTCAGGTAGATAGTATAAGTTTAATTATCATTCTTTTACAGATTAGGAAGTCAAGGCTCAAAGAAATGAATTGGCATGTTCATGGTCACAAAGATAGTAAATGTCGGATCTGAAACCTGAAACAAGGTCTTCAGGCTCAAATTCAGTGCTTTTTCCATTATATTCATTTGTCTCTCTAGACATCACCACTTCCTTCAGTCTCCCTGAACCCTTCTAGGTGCTCATTCAATCCTCCATAAAACATTATTTTGAGTCCCCCCCCACCATTCTTATCTTCCCCCTTTTGGATTTGGTTTAGTCATTTTCCTCTGTAATCAGCCAATCATTCACTGCTTACATTCTAATAGGGAAACAGCACATGTTTATAGGTACATGCAAACAGATGCAAGGGGAAAGGGAGGCACTATGAGCAGCTGGGGAAAGTTGGAAAGGCTTAATGCAGTAGATGGTACTTACAGATATGATTTAATATTTCAATAACCTAGAAGACACTAGTGTTCGTGCTGAATGGACAACAGAATAATTCCTCTTCATCTCCAAAAAATGTTCTTTCTCTGATGGGAGGGACAATAAAGTCCCTTAAGCACATGAATTCCAAGACTGTAAGAAATGGTTCCTGTCTGATTTTTATAAGGAAAGTAGTAACAATAACTTATATCTATAGAACTTTGAGGTTGACCAAGCAAGTCCCTCAGAGCAAAAATGTGAATTGTCAGTCAACATTCAACAAGCATTTAAGTGACTACTATGTGCCAGGCACTGTGTGCTAAGCACTGAAAATACAAAAAAAAGACAAAAAAATGGTCCATGCATTCAAGCAGTTCATAGCCCGATAGAGGGAGACTCCATGTAAACAGCTACATGCAAGTAGGATAAATTCGAGATAATCAACAAAGCTGAAAGGGACTTCTGAAGTCATCTAGTAGTCTAACCCCTTCATTTTACAGACAAAGAAACTGAGGCCTAGAGAGTTGAAGTGATTTGTCCAAAGACACACAACTAACAAATAGAGGAGCTGGAATCTAAAAGCCAGGTCCTCTGGCTCCAAATCCAGCATTCATCCCCACAACACCACACTGCACAAGTATTTCCCCATTTTGCAGATGAAGAAATTGAGATTTGGGGTCACTTGTCCTTAAATGCATAGTTAATAAGTGTCTGAATTGAGATTTGAATTCAAGTTTCCTAAATCCAAAGCCTAGCACTCTCCTTACTTTGCCACACTGTCTGCTGAATTCCTTGATAGGTTGATTGATACTGAAGGGGTCCATAGATGTCATTAACTTTTACTCAGTGTGGACCTGAAGAAACTTGTAGGTAATTTTAAATTGAGTAGAATGCCAATGATTTAAGTCAATTAAGAAACCTTTCATTAAAACTAGGGGGGAGGGGAATATTGTTTTAATTGTTTCATAACATACTAGGTTAATTTATTTGTTTTGACGTTCATCTTTTAAATGCAGTTTCATCATGTAGTGTGTTTTCCATCTTATCCTGTTACATGGGCAGGAGACCTGGTATTTATTTACTTGTGGGACACTTCCCATCCCCAAAGGCCCATTTAATCATCTGGCAGGGATGGAGTATTTTTATAGCCTGTGCTCTCGGGCGCCTCCCCTCCTTCTCTCCTTTCACTCCCTCTGTTCTTTTGAACGGATGCCATGGTAGAATACTTACCTTTGACTTCCACACCAGAGCCCATGCTGTAGCAGGGCTCGTATGGGGTACACCACTTTTGATCCCCTGAATGGAATGGCCGGCATGCCTTTCCAAATAGCTCTGGCCTTGGCTCAGGAAATGGAAGCAGAACTTACAATGCTCAAGGAGAGATTGCAACACAAGTGCAGATGCCTGAAGGGTTGATGATCCAGGATGGGCTTGCCACACACACTCTTTGGAAGAGGATATAAGAAATCAATTTATCATGTAATAAGGATTGACTGAACACCTACTTTTTGAAAAGACTTATTCTAGGAAAAGTTTCATGGGGGACCATGCCATTAAATGATTGGTGGAAAGATCTAGGAGTGTTTAGCTTGGGAAAGAGAAAAATTGATTGGAGATGGATTACAGCTATCTTCAAGTATTTGAAAGGTTGTTGTATGAATGAGGGTTTGGGGATGTATTTCACTTAATTCCAGAGGGCAGAAATAGGGGAAATGTGTTGAAGTTGTAGAAAAGCATATAAATATAAAATATATATTACATATGTATTCATATTATAAATAAAAACCTGCTAACAATGAGAACTATTTAAGAGTAGAATGGACTACTTCAGGTGGTAGTGGGTAATCCCTCCTTAGAGATCATCAAGGAGAGGCTATATGTGACTCTTAGTTGGGAAAAATTTTAAGGGTCTAAGTTGGAGTAGATGGGGTTTCTTCCAGGTCTGAGATTCTGTCATTTTGGGGAGTCTTGAACTAGATCCTGAATGATGGGTAGACTTTGGAGAGTTAGTGAGAAGGGAAGAGCATCCTAGGAAAGGAAATAGTGGCAACAGGGAAAAGGGTAGTAGAGACGAAGAATGAGTCAGGTGGGTGCTTGGCAAATAAAAAAAAAAGCTAGTCTAGATTAAACCATGGATCGATCTAGTGAAAATGTCAGATTATATGAGGAGGGATTGGATGAGCTGGCCTCTTAGACTCCTTCTACCTTTACCTCTCAAACGAGCAAACTTATAAACAAACAAATAAATAAAATGGACATATCATCTGGTCTTAAGTGATTTAAAAGTAAAATCTACTGTTGAGGGGATTTTTCTTCCTTCCTTCCTTCATTCCATCTTTCTTCCTCTTGAAAATGAGGGGGATATAAAAATGATTGAAACATGATTTCTGCCCTTAAGGAGTTTAGTTTCTAGTAGAAGAAATAAGACATGTACGCATGAATGATGGAATCTTAGAATCTTAGAATATTAGCACTGGAAGGAACTTTGGAATATAGACCATAGATACCCAGATAGGAAGTGTAACAGCCAAAAAGACACAACAAGGCATTGGATTTATGGTTTAACTCAAGCTCAGTGAGTAGGGGGCAGACTATGTAAGTTTAAAGGACTCAGAGGTTACCAATCTCTGGGTTTTTTTTCTTTTTTGGCAATTGGGGTTAAGTGACTTGCCCAGGGTCAGACAGCTAGTAAGTGTCAAGTGTTTGGTATGAGGCCAGATTTGAACTCAGGTCCTCCTGACTTCAGGGCTGGTGCTCTATCCACTGTGCCACCTAGCTGTCCTCAGTCTCTGTTTAAGGGTCATTAGAGATGGCTTTATGGAACCTTGGAAGACTCCATGGAGGAAATGGGATTTAGGTTAGGCCTTGGAGTCTGAGTAGAATTTGGAAAGGTAGGGGAAGCATTTGAGTCAAAGAGAATGGCCTAGAAGAGCAAGCAGGTAGTTGGAAATGACGTTTACATCAATCTATACCATGCATCTGGCCAGGGTTTAATATGGACAGGCTATAACTACATCTGAGACCCCCAAACCTCCTTAACAACAGCATAGAATGGAGATAATACCATAGTTGGTCTTTGAGGGATCTTGTACCTGCTAGTTTGTATTTTTAATGACTCAGCAGCTAGTTGGTGAGTGGGCTGGGAAGAATCTGCTCACACCTTGCTTTATTATAGGAATCACAGTTCTAGGAGGCATAATACCCTGAGATGATGCCCAATAGCAAATTTGGCTCTGTTGAAACTGTAATAAAGAAGGGGAACTCTGCAAGAGGCAGTGATTCACAGTGTCTTTCTCAATGGCCCCTCTAACAATCCCAGGAACCCAACAAGTAGCAAAAGGGTAAATGGACAGAAGCAGTTGAGATTTATGATAGGGAGAAGAGACTGGTGACTAAGAGTCACCTACTTACATTGTTATTACTTAATATTCCTGGAAAATCATTGACAAGATAAACATTTGGCAAGACCATTGATAGATTTAGCTTAAGATTAAGTACATTTCCAAGTACTACTTAACACTTGCCTCTTCCAAGATGCTGGACTAACTCTGCCTGGCTTTGGTCACTCCCATTGCACCTATGCTTGAGTGGTGCCACACAAACAGAGTGCCAAGATGGCATGGAATGTTTTGAATGCTTTCCTTCTGAAGAGCTCTGTTCTTTGGGATTTTAATATTTCTCAAATATTTATTTCAACACCACTCTTCCCTTTAAAAAAAAACAAAAATCTTCCTACTGCTTGCAAAGCAAAGTCCAAACTTAGCCTGGCATTCTAGGCCATCCACAAACTCACTCCAACCAATATTTTTTTTTCTTTTCTTTTTTTTTTGGTGAGGCAGTTGGAATTAAGTGACTTGCCCAGAATCACACAGCTAGTGAGTATTATGTGTCTGAGGTATGAGTATGTACTCAGGTCTTCCTGACTCCAGGGCCGGTGCTCTATCCACTGCACCACCTAGCTGTCCCTTCCAACCTATATTTTCAACTGGATTTACTGGTGATGGGAATGCACACTGGGCATTTATGTAGTACTTTTAACATTTGCAAAGTGCTTTTATACATACTATCTCATTTGATACTCACAACAATCCTGAGAGGTAGGAATTTTATGTATTCTTATCTCTGTTTTTATAGCTAAGGCAATTGAGAGGTTCATAAAGGTTAAGTATAAACAAACAAACAAATAAGTAAAAATAAGTAATATATAAGGTCATATAAATAAAAAATCCCCAAGGTGCGACTCAGACCCAAGTTCCTCTTGACTTCAAGCCTAGTACTCTTTCTATCCCATTATATCACTCAATAGAAAGTCAGAGTGGAAAGGGAACTTAGAGGTCATATCCTCCTCAAAAGATGAAGTAGTCTGATCAAGGCACCTCTCTGGGCCTTGGTTTCCTCATCTATAAAATGAGGGAGTTGGACTGGATAATCTCCAAGATCCTTTCCTGTTGGAAATCTCGATTCTGTGGCCTAAAGTCCCAGCATCACAGAATCTCTGAGACAAAAGAGACCTCAAAGTTCATCTTGTAAAATTCTTACTTGAACAGAAATACCCTCTCAACAAGGGTCTTCTAGCCACCATTTGAAGACCTCCATTGAAGAGGTGGCTGCTACTTCTTGTGCTTGGCAGTTCAATTCAGGATTTGGAAGCTTTGATTATTAGAAAATTTTTTCTTACCTGGAGCCTTAATTTGCGTCTCTGTGATTTCCATCCATTGTTCTTAGTCCCATCCCCTGGTGCCAGAAATAGAAGTCCATCTCAATCGCTCTTTCGGGATAGTCTTTCAAATACTCGAAGATCACTATCATTCACCTCCCGCCCGCCCAAGTCTTCTCCATTTAATAGAGAGCTGGGATTTAAGCTCATATCTTCTAATTCTGAGGCTAGTGCTCTTTGTACTCTAACACTGCTTCTTCCTCTTTCTCACACTGCCATCTTGCCCTCCAAACATATAGTTAAATCATTGTTGTTTAAGTTGTTTTAGTCGTTTCTTACTCTTCATGACTCTGTTTGGGGTTTTCTTGGGAAAGATACTGGAGTGGTTTGCCATTTCCTTCTCTTGCTCGTTTTACAGATGAGGAAACTGAAGCAAATGAGGTTAAGTGACTCGCCCGGGATCACACAGCTAGTAAGTGTCAGGCTAGATTTGAATTCAGGAAGATGAATCTTCCTGACTCTAGACTGGGCACTCTATCTACTGTACCACCTAGCTGTCCCATGCCTGGCGCATAGTAAGTGCTTAATAAAGATCAAGCATCTCCAGATCCATCCAGGTGCTAATGACTTTCATCCCAAACTACCTTCTATTTAACTACTTTGTATATATTTTTTTATTAATTTATATTTATGTGGTATTCATTTTCATATGTCCTTGTTTTCTCCCCATTGGAATGTAATCTCATTGGGAACAGGGATTGTGTTCATTTTTTGTACTTTTTTCACTGCATAGTAGTTCATAGTAGTCACTTAACAAATATTTGTTGATTGCTCGATTGCTTGTCTTTCTGGAATCAGCTAGTAGGGTTCAGATAATTTTTTTTTCTAACTGGAGGCCTTTTCCTGGCCCTGAAAATCTCCCTAACTTGGCCTGTTGAGCTACTGGTGATTCTGGTCTTGCTCTCAGGGGCCCTGAAGGTAAATGAGCCATGAGGCTGAGGGTTTCAATGAGACAGAGGCCCAAGCCGAAAGGCAGCCAGCAACTAGCAGATGTTCCTTGCAGATATAAAGAGGACATTGTGTTGTTCGAATTAAAGTTGAAGGGCTAGTGGAGTGGGTGTGTTTGCTACCTAAACCCTCCTGTTGACAAATGCCTCCCAGCTGTCAAGTGCTATGCTCTGTGGACAACAGACAGGACAGAAACTTCTCAATTGTCCCACAAGGCAAGACTTGGTTATTTTGTTTAGGCCAGTTACCCTGCAAGAGCCCAGCCTAGCCCAGTTGAGTCCAGCTCAGGCTGTATGAGGAGAAAAGCCGCCTCCTCTCTGATCCTATCTTTATTTTATTGTTTTGTGGTTGAGAAAAGCAATGGTTTGGAGGGAATTTATTTTTCCAAATTGTTGAACAGAGCGTGTTTGGATGGAAAACACACTGCTTACATTTGAGAAAAATTATCCACACTGTATAATAAAAGGCACCCTAAGCTCGTGACTCAGCCACTGCCAACATACATCTTTACTGAATTTATGGGGCTTTGTAAAACAGCATCTTGTTAATTTAAAGCTTTGCTTGCTAATTGTCGTTCCACTTTATTTGTCTAATAAAGTTAGAGATAGCCTCCTTCATGAAAAAAAAAAGATGTCTCATATGGTTTTTTTTAATAGGATGCTGGCTGTAGCATGGTCAAATATAACACAGAATTCAGTAGCACTCTGGACTCTGAATTCAGTTGGGTTCAAATCTCAGTGAAACCCCTGAGAAGCAGTATAGTACAGCTAATAGAGAGCTGGCCTCGAAGCCAGAGAGATGGGGGTTCAGGTCCTGTCTCTAGAAAGACCTTAGGCAAGTCACTTAACGTTTCAATACTCTAAGTTACAAAGAAGGTGCCAACATGCATTTGTAGAGAGAGTTCCCTCCCTCCAGAGTTCTTTGTACCAAGGAAATCACAGATCCAGCCTCTATCCCCGATGGAGCCTTTAAAATGAAATCCTTTAAATTTAAAGCTTTTCTTACTAATTTTCAGTCCATTTTATTTGCCCAATAAAACTATGTTATCCTGGCTACAGCACAGAATGCGGTAGAACATGAGCCAGCCATGGACACTGACAAAGAGGGCCTAGTTCTTGGGAAGATTAGGAGGACCTTGTTGTAACAGTATTGCCTACAATGCGTTCGCACTGAATGGAGCCCAGAGGGTCCAAGCCCATTTTGCCAATGACCTGCTGAGATAAATGAAAGAAACCTGTAAGTATCACTTAGGGACGTGCAATTCTAGCCCTGGAGGAGATCTTGGGATCACAGCACAGACAGTGTCAGAGCTGAGAAGATCATAGACATAGAACTGAAAGGTTTATCTAGTCCAACCCCTTCATTTTACAGATGAAAAAAAAAAAACCAAAGTAAAGAGACTTGCTCAAGATCACATAAATCACACATAGATCATCTGGAATTTGAAACTAAGACTTCTGGCTCCAAATCCAGTACTCTTTGTACTACATCATGCTGATAAATCATAGATTACAGCTGAAAGGATCTGTAGGGATTTAGTCTACCCTCTTCATTTTACAGGCAAGATTTTAAAGGTGGTAAGTAGCAGAATCAGAATTTGAATCTAGTTCATACAATTTGAACCCAGTGTTGGGTCGGGAATCAGGAAGACCTGAGTTCAAATCCAGCCTGAGATATTTAGCTGTGTGACCCTGAGTTAGTCATCTCACCTCTGTCTGCCTCAGTTTCCTCACCTATAAAATGAGGGTAATAATAGCACCTACCTCCCAGGATTATTGTAACGATCCAATGAGATAATATTTGTAAAGTGCTTAGTTTAGTACCTGGCATACAGAAGACACTTAATAATTGCTTATTCCCTTTCCCCCCTCTCCCTTCCTCTGACTCCAAATTAAATTCTTATTCCATTGAGCCACTTCTCCCAAACAAACTCATAACACAAAGAAGGTAACATACCCCAGAGAAGTCACTTTCCAAGGTCTCATGGTTACCTACAAGAACAATTAGAAGCTAGACTTCTTGGTTACCAGACCTATGCCACCCCTACTCCCCCACTGTCCCGCCATCTTTACACGCTGAACTAGAAATAAAACCATATTTCAGTTTTGGGCTAAATTGATAGTTGTTTAGTTCAAAGTATTTCCCATTAGGGAATATCTGTGTTTTTCCTACGTGGAATTAAATCAGAATATATAAGATGTATAGTTCTCTGTTTTTTGAAATACTGAAGTATTTCATTCTGGAAGCAACATGGCATTATGGAAAAATTGCCGGAGCTGAACCTGGGAAGCTGGAGTTCTAACCTGGCCTCTGACGCTGACTGGCTGGATCTCCATGGGAAAGATAATTGATTTTTTTTTCTGAGCCTCAGTTTACTCATCTCTGAAACAGAGATAATAATAGTCATGTTCTCTGCTTCACAGGTTTATTGGTGAGAACTCATTTTGTGCCTCTTAATGTGTTATATAAATATAAGAGTAGGAGGAATTAATTAACTTATGCCCAGAACAACATCTTCCCTTAGAAATAGTGGAGTGAGTTTCAGGGTTGGATCAAAAGATGTTTTGAAAGGGTCTTGTCTAAGCTGTGAGTTGAAGGACACAGAATGTCAGACTGAAGGAGCCACTCCCTCCCTGGCTAGGCCAATTCTAGGGGTATTTCTATTCATGTGCTTGTCAGCTTTGGAAATCAGCAGTGAAAACTGACCTGAAGGGATATATTCATGTGACCCTCCCCAATTCCCAACACCCTCTCTCTGGTCTATACTGTTCTTTCCCTCCCAGACCAACATCCTTCAGCTCATGTGTTTCTAAGTCCCAGATCACAACTTACTCTTTATTTGAACTGTGGGGAGAACTTGGCCCTTCAGATTTCTAAACAGTAAAATTCTCCCCATCCCAGCAATTCTTTTATTTATTTATTTTTTAATTAATTTATTTTGAGTTATCAACAATCACTTCAAAAAGCTTTTGAGTTTTAAATTTTTCTCCCCTTCCCTCTCCACCTCCCTTCCCAAGATGGTGCACAATTTGATATAGGCTATACATATACATTCCTATTAAACATATTTTCACATTAGTCATGTTGTAAGGAAGAATTAGAAACAATAGCAGGAACCACAAGAAAGAAGAAACAAAACAAAACAGAAGGGAAAAAGAAGAGCAAATAGTATGCCTTGATCTGCATTCTAGCTCCATAGTTCTTTCTTTGGGTGTGGATAGCATTTTCCATTGTGAGACTTTTGGAGATATCTTAGATCCTGGCATTGCCAGGAAGAGCTAAGTCCATCAAAGTCAGTCATCACACAACATGGCTGTTATTGTGTACAGTGTTCTCCCGGTTCTGCTCACTTCACTCAGCATCAGTCCAGACAAAGTCTTTTTTTAATTTTTTAAATTTTTTATGGTAATTTTTATTTATTTTTTTGTCTTCAACATTTACTTCCACAAGATTTTGAGTTCCAAATTTTCACCCCATCTCACCCCTCCCCCCACCCCAAGATGGCATGCATTCTAAATACCCCTTTCCCTAGTCTGCCTTTCCTTCTATCTCTCCCCCCTTCTCTTATCCCCTTCCCCTTCAATTTTCCTGTAGGTCAGGATGGATTTCTGTACCCTATTTCCTGTATTTCTCATTTCCCAGTTGCATGTGAAAACTTTTTTTTAAACATGTGTTTTTAAAACTTTGGGTTCCAAATTTTCTCCCTTCCTCCCTCCCCATCCACCCTCATTGATAAGGCAAGCAATTAAATATAGGTTATATACGTACAGTTATGCAAAACACTTCCATAGTAGACATACTGTGAAAAACTAACTCTATTTCCCTTAATCCTATCCCACCCACCCATTTATTCTATTCTTTCTTTTGACCCTGTCCCTCCTCAGAAGTGTTTGCTTCTGATTACTCCCTTTCCCAATCTGCCCTCCTCTCTATCATTCCCCTACTCTCTTGTCCCCTTCCCCCCTATTTTCCTGTAGGGTAAGACAGATTTCCATACCCAATTGAGTGTGTATGTTATTCCCTCCTTAACTCAAATCCTATGAGAATAAGATTCACTCATTCCCCTCCACTGTAAGAGCCTTTTCTTTTCTGTCTTTTTTTTTGTGGGATAATTTACCCCATTTTACCTCTTCCTTTCTCCTTCTCCTAGTATATTCCTCCTTCATCCCTTAATTTTATTCTCCAGATATGACCCCTTCATTTTCAACTCACCCTGTGCCCTCTATCTATCTATCTATATCTATATATAGGTACATATAATTTTTTTCCCCTCCAACTACCCTAATACTGACACAGGTCTCATGAGTTACAAATATCATCTTTCCATGCAGGAATGTAAACAGTTCAACCTTAATAAGTCTCTTATGATTTTCTCTTTCCTGTTTACCTCTTCATGTTCCACTCGAGTCTTGTACTTGAAAATCAAATTTTCTATTCAACTCTGTTCTTTTCATCAAGAATGCTTGAAAGACCTCTATTGCACTGAATGACCATTTTTTCCCCCTGCAGGATTATACTCAGTTTTGCTGGGTAGGTGATTCTTGGTTGTAATCCTATCTCCCTTGACCTCCAGAATATTATATTCCATGCCCTGCGGTCCCTTAATGTAGAAGCTGCTAAATCTTGTGTTATCCTGATTGTGTTTCTACAATACTTGAATTGTTTCTTTCTGGATGCTTGTAATATTTTCTCCTTGACCTGGGAACTCTGGAATTTGGCTACAATATTCCTAGGAGTTATCCTTTGGGGATCTCTTTCAGGAGGAGGTCAGTGGATTCTTTCAATTTCTATTTTGCCCTCTGGTTCTAAAATATCAGGACAGCTTTCCTTGATCATTTCTTGAAAGATGATATCTAGGCTCTTTTTTTGATCATGGCTTTCAGATAGTCCAATAATTTTTAAATTCTTTCTCCTGGATCTATTTTCCAGGTCAGTTATTTTTCTAATGAGATATTTCACATTGTTTTCTAATTTTTCATTCTTTTGGATTTGTTTTACAGTGTCTTGATTTCCCATAAAGTCACTAGCTTCCAATTGCTCTATTCTAATTTTTAAGGAAGTATTTTCTTCAGTAAGCTTTTGGACTTCCTTTTCCATTTGGCCAATTTTGCTTTTTAGGGCATTCTTCTCCTCATTGGGTTTTTGGACCTCTTTTGCCATTTGGGTTAGGCTATTTTTTAAGGTGTTATTTCCTTCAGTATTTTTTTGGATCTCCTTTAGCAAGCTGTTGACTTGTTTTTCATGATTTTCTTGCATCACTCTCAGTTTTTCTTCTACTTCTCTTACTTGCTTCTCAAAATCCCTTTTGAGCTCTTCCAAGGCCTGGGACTGATTCATATTCTTCTTGGAGGCTTTGGATGTAGGAGCTTTGGCTTTGTGTCTTCTTCTGGTTGTATGTTTTGATCTTCTTTGCCGCCAAAGTAAGATAATATAGTCTGACTCTTTTTGCACTGCTTATTCATGATCCTGGCCAATTACTTGAGTTTTAAACTCTTTGTTAAGGTAAGAGTCTGTTTCCAATGTGGAGAATGTACTGTTCCAAGCTTCGGGGGTTTGTACAGCTGTTTTCAGAGCTACTTCTAGGGACCTGTAAATTTTCAGTTCTTCCAAGGTGCTATGATAAGGGTCAAGGTGTTTCCTCTCCACAGCCACAACAAGCTTCACCACAGCAGCGTTCCTCCTCTCTCCGGGACGGCCCCTCAGGACTGTGACCCAGATCCAAGCAGGGGCAAAGCAAGAGATTCCTGCCTCAGCACTGGCAAAAAGATCCCTGCAATCCACCTCTGATCAGCCACTCGATTCCCCCTCAGTCTGTGGGCCAGAAGCTCAGGAAACAGTCCCTGCCCCAGGCCGGGCTCAAGACTTGCGCTGAGACCTAGCTCCTCTCTCACTGCAGTCACAGACTTTTCCCACTGACCTTCCACATTGTCTTTGGCGTTCCTGGGTTGAGAAGTCTGGAAATCACCACAGCTGCCCGTGATTCAGTCCTCTGAGGCCTGCTCCAGGGTCGCTGCTACCTGCGCCCACACCAAACTGAGCTCCTCTCCCTGCCCAGCGCATACCTTTCTGATCAGCCATCCAGGTTGTCTTGGGCTGGAAATTTGTTTCACTCTGTCTTTTTGTGGGTTCTGCTGCTTTAGAATTTGTTTAGAGCCATTTTTTTAGGTATTTGGAGGGCTTTGCGAGAGAGCTTAAGACAGTCGTTGCTTTCCCTCTGCCATCTTGGCTCCACCCCCCATACAAGTCTTTCCAGGTTTTTCTGAAGTCTGCCTGCTTATCATTTCTTAAAGCACAATAGTATTCCATTACATTCATATACCACAACTTGTTCAGCCTTTCCCCAGTTGATGGGCATCCCCTCAATTTCCAATTCTTTGCCACCACAAAAAGACCTGCTGTAACTATTTTTGTACATGTGGGTCCTTTTCCCATTTTTATGAACTCTGTGGGATACAGCCCTAGAAGTGCTATTGCTGGGTCAAAGGGGCAGCAATTCTTTACTGGGTATATCAGGCCTAGTGGATTGTTTTATGGCAGACCATTAAAGGGCAAGATAGTTCTGAGAACCTGATCCAGTCACAGAGCCCTGAGGTGGACCTGGTCAGACCACATCTGAAATCTTGTGTTTAGCTCAGGGCGCCACATTTTGGGAAGGATATTAACAAGCTAAGCATGTCCATAGGAGAGGGATCAGAATGGTGATGGCATTGGAGGCCATGTCATATAAGGCTCAATAGAAAGAACTGGGCATGTTTATCCTGGAGAAAAGAAGACTTAAGTGGAATATGAATGTTATCTTGCAATATTTTAAGGACTATTTTGAGGGACAAGAGCAAACAGTCTTATTCTGCTTGGGTCCAGAGTACATGGAAGAAAGGTAGATTTCTGTTCAGAATAAGGAGGCATATAAAAATTAGAGTTGTAAAAAAAAATGGATGGTTGCTGCAGGAGGTAAATCAGTTTTTCTCCAATACTATAGATCATCAAGCAGAGATTGAATGATCACTTATTAGAGATTTTCTTGGGGAGATTCATATTCCTGGTCATTGTTGGAATGGATGATTTCTAAAGTTTCTTTTGGGGGCAAGTGAGGTAATGCAGTGGATGGAGCACTGAGCTTGGAGTCAGGAAGACCTGAGTTCAAACCTGGCCTCAGATAATTACTAGTTGTGTGACCCTGGGCAAGTCACTTACCCTGTTTACCTCAGTTTCCTCATCTGTAAAATGAGCTGGAAGAGGAAATGGCAAACCACTCTAATAACTTTGCCAAGAAAATCCCATATGGGGTCATGAAGAGTCAGACATAACTGAAATGACTGAATAACAATGAGGTTCCTCCTAGTTCTATGATTTTAAGATTCTAAATATCATTACAATGAAATTATGGCATACCTAATAGATCTATGAATTCTAGCTAATGGCCCCAGTCACTTGACCTCATTTAAATTTGTCCATTTACATCCCATTACTATGGGTCATGGGATGCAGAGTGGTTTGGGGGAAAAACACTGAATTTGTAGCCAGAAGACCAAGATTCAGATCCCAGATCTTTTACTTGCCACCTGTGTGATGTTAGGTCTTTCTGGGACTCAGTTTTCTCATGTATCACATAAGTTAGGGAGGAGAAATTAGATAATTATTAAGAGCTTCCAGTTCTGATAAATCAACCAATCAACACACATTTATTAAGTGCTTATTACAATTGTTTAAATAATACAATCTTTGCTACAGAGCCTAGCCTGCTAAATCTAAAAAATTTAGGGCTGAAAGGGATATAATACCTTGGAAGAGCATATAATCCATGTCTCATTATACGGATGAGAAAACTGAAGACCAGAGATATTAAGTGAATTACCCAAGGTCAAATAGATAAGGAAATAATTTAGATTTCAATCCAGGTCCTCATGACTCCAAATCTAGAGTCATCTGTGATCTTGGGCAAGTCACTTTGCCTCCCTGAGCCTCAGTTTCCTACTTGGTAAAATGAGAAGAACAGAATAGATAGACCCTGAGGTCCTGTTCAGCTCTAAATTTATGCTCAATCCTCATATAGCATGGTTATAAGTCTTTTTGCCACCCTGATCATACTCTTCTGGAGCATGGGTGAAAACAGCAGGCTCCCAGTGGGCAGACAGACAGAGATCGGAGATGGAAGTCTACACATGATGGATTTCTGGTTGATTCATATGTGGATTGCGGTGGATAGTAGGACAAATACTGAGAATAGTACAGCTGGAGAAAGTGAATGCCACAGAAGTAGGCAGTAGAGTAGAATCTGGATTCCAGGAGGCTGAAAAAACTTAGAAGGGACTAAAGTATCAACGAGAGCAGTGCATGGTGGGTTGGGGAGGGAACAAGTATTTATTAAGTACCTACTACATGCCAGGCAGTTCTAAGCTCTTTACAAATATCATCTCACTTGGTCCTCACAATAACCCTGGCAGGTAGGTGCTATTATCATCCTTATTTTACAAGTGAGGAAACTGAGGCAGACAGAGGTCAGGTAAGTCACATTCTAGACCAGATTTGAACTCAAGGCTTCCTAACTCCAGTCCTAGGGCTCTCTATCCACTGTTTTACCTAGCTGAGAACATGGGGCTATGGTCTCTGATTCTAGGGCAGAAACTGTTTGCCCTCTGTCCTGGTTTTGCATTATTTGCTCGATATGAATGGGCAAAGGCTTATAGGGAGGAAATGAAAAGAGCCCTGGAGGGAGAGTCGTATGAGGTCAAGGGTCCAATCCTGGCTCTGCTCTAAGCTATCTCTGAGTATCACACTGGGTAAACCTTTTCCCTCTCGGGGCCCCAGTTTCTTCCTTCTATTAAAAGATTAGGCTAAATGAGATGAATGTAGACTGGACTAGTCTGGAAGGTCTTTCAGATTCCTTCCAGCTCTTACATTCTATGTCTTATGATTCTAAGGCTTTTTCCTCCTGTGACCTGCAATGACTTTTAAATATGTTTTGGCATTTGCTGAGAGTTAGAGCTTTGCAAATGTCTGTGGACTGTGATTAGAGCAGGGCCCCAGCAGAGGCCCTTTGGGGCATTCTGATAGTGATAAGCCCTTGCTGAGATTTCTACAGTAGAAATAAGTAACTATACAATCTTCTCATTGCATTAGGAGCTATCTCCATCCCACTCTTGCAAGTTACGTGAGGACACACTTTATCTTTAGCCTGAAACCACCTGCTTTGTAATCTGTTCCTGTGGACCCAATTGATCCCACTGTCCTTACATTAACAGGGACAACTGTGTTGACTCTGTTGAAAACAAACAGTTTGTATGGAAAATTTGGAAAGAACAGTCTACTTTATATTTGTCAAAAGGGGTGCAGCTTTCAGATAGTACTGTCCCTTTCAGAGTCATAAGTTGAGTTTGGACATGGCACCCCAGCATTCAGAAGACTGGTGATTTTACCTAGAGAATGTCCAGAATTCAAACCATTTGGTGTTTCAAACAGAACGTTTTTCACTCTTTGTTTGAGAGCCCTAAATTCAAACCCCAGCTTTCACACTTATTAGCAATGGGCAAGTTACATCACCACTCTAAGCCTTAGCTATCTCTTATAAATTCAAGAAACATTTATTAAAAACTTAGTTATAGCAGTATCCCCACAAGTTGTTGTTGTTGTTGACTTGTTTCAGTCATGTCTGACTCTTTGTGGCCACATTTGGAGTTTTCTTGTTAAAGATACTGGAGTGGTTTGCTATTGCCCTCTCCAGCTCATTTTACAGATGAGGAAATGGAGGCAAACCGGGTTAGGTGACTTGCACAGTGTCACACAGCTAGTAAGTGTCTGAGGCTGGGTTTGAATTCATGTAGATGAGTCTTCCTGATTCTAAGCCCAGTACTCTATCTACTCTACTATCTAGCTACCCCTATCCACTCAAGAGCTGGCCACAAAAACTGTCTATGGAAATAGTTGAGGAATGAGAAATGAGGAATGGATATTTCACTTCCTGTGATTAAGGAGGGTATACAGTGATCTATAAGGAGTGCATGATTATAAGATCATAGATTTAAGGCCAGAAAGAGCATTAGAAGCTAGCATTTATAAATGCCTACTACATGCCAGGCACTGTGCTACATTCTAGGGATACAAAGGAAGGCAAAAAACAGACTCTGTCCTCAGTTCATGGTCTAATGGTGGAGACAACATGTAGACAACTATGTTTAAACAGGATATAGACAGGATAAATTGGGGGTGGTCTCAGAAGGAAACATGAAGACCAAGAAGGATTGGGAAAGGCTTTCTTGCAGAAAGTGGGATTTTAGCTGAGACTTGAAGGGAGTCAAGGAAGCCAAGAGACAGAGATGGGGAATGAAAGCATGGGGCACAGCCAGTGAAAATGCTCAGCTGGGAGATGGAATGTTGTGACATTCAGTCTAATTCTCTCATCTTACGGATGAAGAAACTAAGGCTTAGAGAGATTAAGTGACTTAACCAAAGTCACACAGTAGCAGAATTGAGATTCAAGCTCAGATCCTCTAACTCCCCAAAACAGAAGGGATTCCACTTTATCACACACCTACCACCAACTCATTTTTGACCTACTTGGGGTATTAAGAACTCCTGCAGATTCTTAGAAAAAAGTATGAACCTTAACTTTTCTGTTCATATTGATCTAATCCTTAGAGAAGAGACAAATTAAAATTAAACATCTTTTTCTTAAGCAGAATGTTTATCTTTCTGTCATGGCCATACTATGTATGCTCAGGATAGCAGCTGGTTTCTCTTATGCTCTATTATGGGGAGGATGGTGATGTCTCTCATATAGCTGGGCTGAGGCTGGTCAATTTCACCAGAACACTGTCTAGATTTCCTCTCAGAGAGTCCTCTAGTCTTGCCATATTTATCAGTCAATTCATCAATCAATAAACAGTTATTAAGTGACCACTAGGTGCCAGGCACTGTGTTGGGTTCTTGGAATGAAACAATCTTTGCCCTCAAAAATCTTACAGTCTAGCTTGGGGAGACAACATGTAAATTTACAGGTATATCTGAAATAAATACAAGGTGATTTTGAGAAGGTGTGAGCAGCTAGGAGCATCAGGAAAGGCGTCCTGTAGAAAGTGACTCTTGAACTGAACCTTGAAGGGAACTGGGTATTCTGAGAGTCATGAAGGGAAAATGCATTCTAGGTGTAGGGGACAAGCTCTGCAGAAGTAAAAAGGCAGAAGATGGAGTTCTTTTTAAAAACAGTAAGAAATCCAGTTTGGTTGGATCAGTGTGCATAGGGTGAGTAATGCATAATAAAACTGAAAACACTCAGCGTAGTGTTTTGCACATATAATAAATGCTTATTTGTTAATTGACTGGTTGAAAGGTAGATTGGGGCAAGGTTGTGAATACTTTTAAATATCAAACTTGTAATATATAATATAATATATGATATGATATATTAAGACATAATATAATACAGTATAATATACTACAATATAATACAGTATAATATAATACAATGTAGTATAATGCAATGCAATGTAATATAATATAATATAATAATTATATTGTATTACATTACATTATATTGTATTGCATTATATTATATTATGTATATATAATATAGTATAGTATAGTATAATATGATATGATACAATATAGTATAATATATTATGTATAATATAATAAATATCAAACTTATGAAATATAAAAAGTTAGAAAGATTTTAACAAGGAAATGCCCTTATATGAGTGTACATGTATAATTTTTTTTAGCGAACAATATTAATTCATTTTCATTCCTCAATGTGAAGGAGGATAGCACTCATAGTTACACATAGGAGTTTATATTTGATCCTAGATGAAGCCACTCTTCCTCTGTCTTTGAAAACACTAAACACAGGTCTTGTGTTTCTTACATATAAGTATCACCATCTTGGGCCATGTTGCTCTTTGTCCAAGTTTCCAAACTCCTTATGGAAACCTGGATTGAAAGGTCTTCTCTTTACAATCCATATGCAACATAGCTCCCAAACTTTTATTCTTGTAACACATGGTTTGATTAAGTTACTTTTCTGGAGATTATTGAGTAGGGGAAGGACATTAACAGATTGATCATTTAGGGAAATTATTTTGATGGATGTGCAAGGGATGGATTGGAGAAGGGAGAGAAGCGAGGCAGGGAGAACAATTGGGAAGTTATTGTAATTGGTGATGAGAGCATGAACTAGAGTTGTGGCTCTGTGACTGGAGAGAAGTAGGCAGAGCAGGAGATGTTGTGGAGGTAGAAAACATAAGATTTGGCAACTAGAGGAAAGAGTTGAGAATGATGGCAAGGTTGTCAGGTGGGTTGAACAGAAGGATGGTAGCCTTCTAGGGAAGTACAGAAGAGGAGTAAGTTTTGAGGGAAAAAACAATATGTTCAATTTTAGAGATGTTAAATTTGAGATGTCTATAGGACAACTATTTCTAAATATGTGGTAGGCAGCTGGATATGTAGGACTGGAGTTTGAGAGACAGATTAGTGCTGGATATCTAAATCTGGAGTCATTGGCATAGAAATGATAATCAAATCTGTGAGAGTTGATGAAGTCACCAGGCAAGAAAGTACAGAGAGAAAGGAAAAGAAGACCAACGACTCCCACAGTGGAAATGATGCCAATTAAGGTTCAGAAAAAGAAGTTGGGCAGATCAGAGGAAAACCAAGAAAGAGCAGTGTCTTTAAAAAAAAAAAGTCCTAGAAGAGTTTCTAGGAGAGAGCTACATGCTCATAGAGAGGTCAAGAAGGATGATGATTGAGAAAGCTCCCTCAACCCAACCTCCTGCTCAGCTGTCAGAACTATGTGTACAAGTGTCTTGTCTAACAGCATGGGATTTGCTCTAGCTCTGGGCCTCTGTGAGGATATGAGAGAGATGCCTGCCAAGACTAGCACCAATAACTTGACTTTGATCAATCCCGATCACGTTTGTGTCCTGGTATGGAAGCCATACAGCAAAAAATACTTCTCCCATAATGCCTTGGATACTGTAAAAACTTTCTCACTAAATTTTTATTGATTGCTTGCCTGATTAATTGCAACTGTTTATTCTGGATGAAGTGGTTTGTTGCTGCGATGTTGTGGCTTGTGTTCTTTCCAACTCTTTCTATATACCAGTTCCCAAGTTTTATTGCTACTCATGTTACCGGTTTATAGCTTATTGATTTCTTCCCCCTAGACTTCATTAGTATAAGGAATACCTCCAGAAAAAGACTTCCTCTACTAGAGCAAGTCAGCACCTATTCTACAAGTCAAAGATTTAGAGAGTTGCCTGGGGTACTGAGAAGAGAGGAAAGGGGAAAGAATAAGCATTTATCAAATACCTACTATGTGCCAGGTGCTAAGCCCTTTAAAATATCTCATTTGATCCTCACAACAACCCTATGAGGTTATTATTCCCATTTTGCAGCTGAGGAAATTGAGGCAAACAGAGGTTAAATGGCTTGCCTTGTCATGTCAGAGGTGGGATATGAACTCAGCTCTTCTTGACTTTGAGGCCAACATTTTCTCTCTCTTTGAAAACACTGAGCACAGGTCTAAGGTTTCTTACATATTCTCTTAGACACAAGGGTACCTGGGCCTTCAAGGTCACATGTGGCCCTCTAGGTCCTCAAGGTCCTTTGACTGAATTCAAACTTCACAGAACAAATTCCTTTCAAGTTTCTTTTTGGTTCAAGTGCCCAAAATTCTCATGGAACCCTAGAATGAAAGGCCTTCTCTCTATAATCCATATGCAGCTTAGCTTCCAGACTTGAATTCTTACTAGCACAGGCTTGGTTGTATAATTTCTCTGCTCCAGAAGCTTCAAGGGCTCCCCTTTGCCTTGAGAATTAAACATAAATTCTGTTTGGCATTTAAAGACTTTCTCAATATCTCTCCTGTTTATCAGTCCTGCCTAATTACACATTACTTCCCATTTAGAGCTGTATCCTCCAGCCAAACTATCCTCCTTGCTGTTCTAAATTAGAGTGACTCATTGCAGCAATTGAAAAGAGTTTCCTCACTTTGAGGAATTTGAAAATGAGGAGACTTGATTGGGTTCCCTTCCCAATTTCAATTCCTTCGTTTCAAGGCAAATGACTTTCCAAATGAGTAACTGTGTGGTAACCCAAGTGCCCACATTAGGGAGGAAGAAAAGAAAATCCAGAAATGTAGGCATCCAAAAGAAATTTGTTAAAGTCTTTAGAGTAACTAGAGGTGAGTGTGCCTCCAAATCTTTATCCAGATTGAGGCCATAATGCGGCAGCTCTGAAGATGGTGTCTCTGCTTTCCCTGTTCTGTGTAGGCAAAGTTTTATCTCTGATTGTGTTAGAGATGTTCCATTGATGGAGGTGGGAGTGGGGTGGGGTTCCAGGATGTTTAATGGTGGGGAACAAAATGGTATCCATTACCTGTCCTTTCAGAGCTGCTCTCGAGCATCTTTGAGTACAATGATTGGCTGAAGGAAATGAGAGTATGGCAGTGCAAGTTGCTTTAGTTTTTATTAGTTTATATATTATTATAGTTTATATATTTATAGTTTTATATATTTTTATATTATATTTATACATACATAGGTATATTTAGTTTATATATTATTATAGGCAGTCTAAAAAGAGGGACTAGAGAACCTTAGCTAAGCTGCCAGATGCTATGGAGCTGCCTGGGCCCAGATCTATACTTCGTCTCTGAGGCTACATGAGGCAGCAAGGTGGCCCAGTAGATAGGGCACTGGATCTGGAGTCAGGAAGATCTGAGTTCAAATTTGACCTTAGACATTAACAGTGGGACCTTGGACAAGTCACTCTGTCTCCATTTCCTCTTCTGCAAAATGGGCATAATAATAGCACCTACCTCCCAGGGCTGTGAGATTAAGTGAGATAATACTTGCCAAACACTCAACACAGTGCTTGGCACATTGTAGGAGCTATATAAGTGCTTAGTTTCCTTCCTTATTATTTGGCAAAGATGGGAGACATTCCCAGTGGGTTTTAGGGGTGAAAGCAAAAAGCAGCAGACAATTAACACTTACAGGGTACCTGGCAGTCATCTAGAAAATACCAAGAACAGGACTGAGTTGTTCTCAAAAGTCTTTGTAGAGACACTTATGGTTTTTTTCCCACCTTGGATTCTATGTGTGAAATGCTAACTCAGACTCCATAGGAAAGAGGCAATAAACTTCTCACACAGAAAGATATAAAGCCCTTACTTAGATATGTATGCATAGACATATACAGGGCGTCCCAAAATTTTTAGGGTGGTTTCAAACTTTAGGGGCAGCTAGTTGGTATGGCTCTGGAATTGGGAGGACCTGAGTTCAAATCCAGCCTCAGATACTTACTAGTTGTGTGACCCTGGGCAAGTCACTTAATTCCAATTGTCTCCAAAAAAAAAAGCAAACTCAAACAAAAATAAACTTTACTAGTTTAAAACTGCACTAAGAATTTTGGGACTATACCCTGTGTATTCTATAGCAAACAATATTCATTTTTATTGCTCAAAGTGAGGAAGGATCGCACTCGTAGTTACAAAATTCTAAGCAACAAAATCATTTCCACATATATATAATAATAAAGAATATGGAACTAGAGAGCTAAAATATTATGGAAAACATTGCCTGAGTGGAAGTTGTGTTGGCCTTGATGCACATTTCTTGTTGTGAGGTTCCATCTTCCACCTCTCTGCCTTCTCACAGGCTGTCCCTGAGGCCTGCAATGCTTTCTCTCCTCACCTCCATCTCTGGGAACGGCTTCTTCCTTTTTAGCCTTATTTAGCCCAGGTACCATCTCCTGAATCCTTCAGTTGTCAGTACTCCTCACCCCCTGTCACTGTGACATTACTTTATATATGTTCTTTATTTATCTGTGAACAATTTGTATCCTTTTAGCAGAATGTAAGCTTATCAAGAGTAGGGAATGTCTCATTTTTTGGTATATATTTCTCCAGTACCTAGTACAATGTTTGACAAACAGAAGGCATTAAATCAATACTTTTTAGTTGCTATGGTCTCATATCTCATGTAGATCTTATAATAGTTCTACACAGCATTCTATAATGCCAGTTTTTGTTATTCTTATAGCAGGGTACCCTCTGAAGAACTAGATTTGTGTCCCCAAGAATCATCTTTCTCTCTCTCTCTCTCTGCCTCTTTTTCTCTGTCTGTCTCTGTCTCTGTCTCTGTCTTTCTCTCTCTGAGTCTCTGAGTTTCTGTCTCTCTGTCTCTGTCTCTCTTTCTCATGTGTATATCTTCTTGTAGACCTTCAACCTTCAGCTTCTCTCAATGGACAATCAGTGCAGAAGGGACTTGGTGAGTACTACAACCTTTATTTCTATGGATTTCCCCCTCTTTGGAGGAAGTCCTACTCTCTAGATGTTGCTTTCTGAATGTCACTTATCACATTCACCCTTAGGAGATCAATGCATCTACATTTATATTAGTCTTCCCTGGCTGGTTATACACACTGAATTCATCATTGGCCAGCACCCACCTCTCGGTGGCATCCAATTTTGTGCTTGTCAGAATATGAGCCAGTTTGTCATCTATGCTCCATTCACATAGTCTGAAAATTTTTCAGTGACAAGCTCACTTCAGAGCCAAAAACTCTAATTTGTTGATGGAATAATGATTCTTGCTGTCAATGAGTCCTCTACTAGCAAATGTAGCCCTCTTCTGGCAAAAATCATTCTCCTAGCATAAAACTGTTTTCAAGCCATGCTGAAATTAGCGTGTAACATAGCCAGGGCTTTCTGGGATCTGCAAAAGCTAACCTGTCAAATATGTGAGATAGGCAGATACACAAATCCTCAAAGGCCTGAGTGCTTTGCAAACTTTGAAGCCCAATACAAATGCTATGGTTGTTCTTATTGATGTTGTTGTTGAGGGGTGTTGTGATGTGACAAATTTTCTGAAGTAGCCAGGAATGCTAGGAGCACCATAATTTTTCTGACATGTCTAGGTGATGAGTGCTTCTGTCTTCTCAGGGTCAGTACACTCCCTGGTGATATACCATATGACCCGCGTACTTGACAAAGGATCTGTAAGACTGGGATACATCAGCTGACAGCTTTAGACCAAAAATTTCTAGTGGATCTAATATGTTGAAAAGTCTTTCCTTATGTTTCTACAATGTCTTTTAAAGTATGATGAAATCATCTAGCCTCACTAGAAATAATAATAGTAAATAATAATAATAGGAATTGACATATAAGTAGTTCTTTAAAGCCTGGAAAGCACTTAATTTACCTGAGTTCATTTGAACCTCACAACACTTGAATCCCTTGTCCACTTTTTTCCACTTTAAAATTTTCTCATTTATTATTAATTTAATTATTTCCTTTTTAAATTTTGAGTTCCAGATTCTCCCTCCCACCCATTCCACACCCACTGAGAAGGCAAGCAATATGATATCAGTTATAGATGTGGAATCATGCAAAACACATTTCCATATCAGCCATACTTCAAAAACAAGAAAAATAAAGTGAGAAACTTGTACTTCAAGTTGCACTCAGAGTTCATCAGTTCTCTCTCTGGAGGGGTGGATATCATTTTTCATCATGAGTTCTTTAGAATTGTCATGGATCATTGTCTTGATCAGAGCAACCAATTGTTTCACAGTTGATCATCGTTACAATACTGCTGTTACTGTGCACAATGCTCTCCTGGTTCTTCTTACTTCACTTTTATCAGTTCATATATATCTTGCCATGATTTTCTGAAACCATCTTCCTTGTCATTTCATATAGCACAACAGTATTCCGTCACAATCACATGCCACAATTTGTTCAGTCATTCCCCAAATGATGGACATCCTTTGATTTGCAATTCTTTGCCACCACAAAAAGAGCTGCTGTAAGTAGTTTTGTATATATAGTCCTTTCTCTTTTTCTTTGATCTCTTTGGGATACAGAACTACTAGTGGTATTACTGGGTCAAAGGGTATGGACAGTTTTATAACCCTTTGGGCATAGTTCCAAATTGTTTTCCAGAATGTTTGAATCAGTTCACAACTCCACCAACAGTTCATTAGTGTACCTATTTTTCCCTCCTGCCCTCACGCATTTGTCATTCCTGATAGATACTATGAGGTAGTACTTCAGAGTTTTAATTTAAATTTCTCTAGTCAATAGTGATTTAGAGCATTTTTTATGTGACTGTAGCTATCTTTGATTTCTTCTTCTATAAACTGCCTGTTCATATCCTTTGACTATTTATCAATTAAGGAATGGCTCATATTTTTATAAATTTGACTCAATTCTATACTTAGTATATATTTGAGAAATGAGGTCTTTATCAGAGAAACTTGCTGTAAAATTTTTTGATATTATTTTGTTGTCTATGATATCTTTTAGCAAAATGCTGTTTTCCTTATTATCTCATTTAATTAGGTCTATTTTTGCTTTTCTTTTGTCTGAGATAGTGATTGTTACCCATGCCTTCTTTAATTCAGAAGCATATTAGATTCTGCTCCAGCTCTCTAACCCTTCGTTTTAACTGCACGTGTCTTTCTGTTTCAAGGGTGTCTCTTGTAAATAACATATTGTTAGATTCCGGTTTTTAATCCTTTCTGCTATCTGTTTCTGTTTTATGGATGAGGTCATTCCATTCACACTCACAGTTACAATTACTGTTTATTCCTTGCAATCCCATCATCTCCTGTTTCTCTCTCTCTCTCTCTCTCTCTCTCTCTCTGTATATATATGTATATACACACACATATATATATATATACACATATATACATGCATACATACATACATATATATATATAATCCTGTCCCTCCTCAAAAGTTTATTTTGCTTCTAACCCATGCCTCCCTTAGTCTGCCTTCCCCTTCTCTTATTCCCTTTTCCTTTCTATTTCCCTATTGAGTAAGTAATATTTCTATACACAACTGAGAGGGAAGTATATATGTATATATATTATATATATGTATATACACACACACATAAAACACACATATGTATAAGTATATATATTTCCTCCTATGAACCATTTCCGATGACAGTGAGGTTCAAGCATTGCCTGACACCCCCACCTCATTTTCTCTTTAATTGTACAAGCTTTTCCTTGTGTGTCTCTTTGATGTGAGAAAATTTTCACCATTCTACTTCATTCTACTTCACCCTTCCTCCTGTCAGACCTACTTTGGGGGTCTGCAAATTTTTGGTGTTTCCAAAATGCTGTGATCCTTGGAGAAGTATGGTTACTACTCTGTTCTGATCCTTACCATGGAAGGGCCCCTGATCCCCTTTAGCTGCTTATGCTAGTACTCCTTTCCACCTTGGCACTGAGACCAGGGCCTCTACTCTCCTGTGACTGACCTCCAGTGATCCTCTCTGTTCTAGAACAGTGACCTAGAACTACATTTAGGCAATATAGTTCCCAATCAGTACCAGCTACACCTAGCACAAGCAAAGTGTCCCCTGTAATCTTTTTTTTTTGGGCAGTTGTCCAACTTCTTCATTATCTCTGGGCTTAGACCTCCCAAAGCTGCTGCTACTATTGTTATTGCAGCTACTGTTGTCCTCGCCTCCCGTATGGGCTCCTGACAGATCTCCATCAAACCTCCATCCTAGTGTTATAGACTTCTCCTGCATAACTCTTAAGTTTTCTTAGGCCTGTAAAATATTTCCCCCCAACTTTTTGTTGGCTCTGCCACTCCAAAATTTGATTAGAATCAATATATTAAAGTTGCTTGGAGGGGAATGTTGGAAGAGTTCAGCTGGATAGCTGCCCCTAATCCTCCATTTTGGCTCTGTTCACTTGCCCACTTTTTCTATCACCAATAATGCCTTGCTGAACTTCAACCATGGATTACTCCATCTGGCTCCTATGCTCTATATGTACTGCTAAGTAGAGCTGGAGAAAATCATGAATAAACTGTGCTGACTGGGTCCACTACAAATTTGTGACATAATCTCAACTAGGTCTTCACTGCAGCAAGGCAATATTTTTGCACTTCTTTATTTGATTCCCTTTCTGCCATACCACAGCACTATTTCTAGATATTCTTATCTTTCCTCAAGTTCCCCACGGTATTCCCTCCCCCATCTTCTCGGCATCATATTTTACTTAAAAATGTTAAGTTTATTTTCTAAGAGCTTCCCCTTCTCAAATCCTCTTGCTCTCACATCATTCAAACATCTCTTACTATCTGGTCCTTCACATCTGTTTCAGATAAATAGATACATCTTTTTGCTCTTGCCAAGGAAAATCCTCAACATGAACCCATCTCCTTTAGCAAATTTCTTTTACAGGCATTCTCACTTTCTCTCAAATCTTCAGGCTATCCCTATTGACTGTGTTAACTTCTTCTCTGCTGCCTATTGTCTCATGTCTCTCCCATTTTTAAAAACAGAACAGAACAAAACAAAACAACACAACACAAAACACCTCACTTGATTTGACCATCCCTGCTAAGTGCAGTCCTACATCTCTCCTCCCCTCATGAGAACAGGGAGCTCAGGACCGACATTTCATTTCCCATCTGATTGCAGTACTTTGGGACTTCACTGACTTCTCCACCAAGCCTCAGGAAGCTCATCATTGGGAAAACCTCATTATTCTGCAAGGTCCAATGAGCCTTGGTATTCATACCTTATGACTACCCTCTGACTCTCTGATTGAAGGGTGAAGTCATGAATTCCAAAGGCCCAATTTAAGGAGGGGGCTCAGAACAGACGTCTTATCTCATTTCTCACCTGTTTGCACTATTATGGGATTTCTCTGACAACTCCACCATACTCCCCCCGACCCAATTTCCCGTACTGCCATGTGTCCACCTGTTCTTCCTCCCCACATTTTCAGCTTCCTTCTGTATGCTGTCTTCTCTTATTAAATTGTAAGCTATTTGAGGTCAGGGACTATCTTTTTTCTTCGTATCTTCATTGCTTAGAAAAATGCCTGGCACATAGTAATGTGCGAGTAGTGAATAAATATTTATTGACTGTTGCCTTCTTTTTTTCTCCCACAATTTTATTTTCAGTTCAAAATTTTACCCCTTCCCAACTCATTGAAAAGGCAAGAAAAACAAAGTCCATTAAAACACATATATTTATATACATACAACACACATATACATATATGTATGTGTGTATGTATGCATGCATGCATGCATGTATGAATGTAACGTGTTCCAGTCTGCTATCAGCTCCCTTTCCAAAGTTGAATAGCTTTTTTTTTATCATGAATCTTTGGAATTGTGGTTGTTCCCTGGGTTGATCAGAGTCATTAAGTCTTAAAATTGATCATCTTTGTAATATTTTTGTTGTTATGAAAAGTATTCTCCTGGTTCTGCTCACTTCACTTAGCATCAATTCATGCAAGTCTTCCTAGGTTTTTCTGAAGCCATATCCTTCATCATTTGTTAGAGTACAATAATTTTCTATCACATTCATTTATCATAATTTGTTCAGCCATTCATCAATTGATGGCTATTCCCTTAGTTTCCAGTTCTTTGCCAACATAAAAAGAGCATCTATAAATATTATTGCGTTTATAAGTCATTTTCCTATTACTTTGATCTCTTTGGGGTATAAACCTAGTAGCAATATTTCTGGGTCAAAGAATATGCATGGTTTAATAGACTTTTGGGTATAGTTCCAAATTAGTTTCTAGAATGGTTGGTTTTACAGCTCTACCAAAAGTACATTAAAGCACTTCTTTCCTTGTAGTCCCTTCAGCATTTGTCATTTCCCTTTTTTCTCAACTTAGTCAATAATATGGGTATGAGGAGGCACCTCAGAGTTTTCTTTTAATGTTAATTTCTTGAATCATTAGTGATTTAGAGCATTTTTTTATATTGCTATTGATAGCTTGGATTTCTTTCTCTAAAAACTGCCTATTCAGATCTTTTGACCATTTATCAATTGAAAAACAGCCTTTATTCTTATAAAGTTGACTCAGTTACTGACATATCTTAAAGATGAGACCTTTGATAGAAAAACTTGCTGTGAATGTCTCTCTTCTCCCCAACAATTTCCTGCTTCTCTCTCTCTCTCTTTTTTTTTGGCAACGAGGGTTAAGTGACTTGCCCAGGGTCACACAGCTAGTAAGTGTTATGTGTCTGAGACTGGATTTGAACTCAGGTCCTCCTGAATCCAGGGCCGGTGCTCTATCCACTGCCCCCCCCCACTTCTCTTCTAATTTTAGCTGCATTGGTTTTATATGCATAAATTTTTTAAAAAATTGTGTAATCAATATCATCCATTTTACCTCCTGTGAGCCTCTATATCTCTTGTCTGGTCATGAGCTCTTCCCTTATTCAAAGATATGACATGTAATTTCTTCCATGTTCCATTAATTTGCTTATAATGCCATCCTTTATATCTAAGTCATGCACATATTTGGAGCTTATCATTGTTTATGGAGTGAGATGTTGGTCTATACCTAGTTTCTGCAGACTATTTTCCAGATTTTCCAACAGTTTTTGTCAAATAGTGAGTTCTTGCTCCAGTGACTGGGATCTTTGAGTTTATGAAACACTAGGTTACTATATTCATTTGCTTCTGTATATTGTATACCTAATCTATTCCACTAACCAACCTATTTTTTTAATCTAGTACCAAATTGTTTTTTTATAATTACAGCTTATTAATATAGTTCAAGATCAGTGACCACTAGATCTCCTTCCTTCCCATTTAAAAATATTCCTTTGATATTCTTAATCTTTCTTTCCTCCAGATAAATTTTATTATTTTTTTCAAGCTCTATAAAGTAATTATTTGGTAGCTTGATTGATATGACATTGAATAATTAATTCAGGTAGCATTGTCATTTTTGTTATATTAGCTCAGCCTACTCATGAACAACTAATATTTCTCCCATTATGTAGATCTTCTTTTATTTGTACAAATAGTATTTTGTGATTGTATTCAGATAGTTCCTATGCTTATCTTTGCTTTTAGATGCCCAAGTATTTTATACTGCCTAAAATTATTTTAAATGGAAATTCTTTTTTTATCTCTTCTTACTGAATTTTGTTGGTAGTATATAGAAATGCTGATGATTTGTATGAATTTATTTTATGTCCTGTAACTTTGCTTAGGTTGTTAATTGTTTCCATTACTTTTTAGTTGACTCTCTAGGGTTCTCTAAGTGAACCTTTATATCATTTGCAAAGAATGGTTATTTTGTTCCCTCTTTGCCTATGTTTATTCCTTTAATTTCTTTTTCTTATCTTATTGCTATAGCTAGCATGTCTAGAACAATGTTGAACAGTAATGGTGATAATCCACATCCTTGTTTCACTCTTGATCTTATTGGAAAGCTTCTAACCTGTCCCCATTATATATAATGTTAGCTCTTTGTTTTAAATGGATTCTACTTACCATTCTAAGGAAAGCTAAATTATTCATTTGCTTTCTAGTGTTTTTTTTTTTTAAACTGGAATGGGTAATTGCTTTGGCAGCACATATACTAAAATTTGAAAGATACAGAGAAGATTAGCACGGCCCCTCCCCAAAGATGACACAGAAATTTGTGAAGCATTCCATATTTTATTGTAACTCCTAAGAACTTTATTATTTTTAGGGCAATTAGAAGGAGTATACATAGACAAAGGGCACAGGTATGAGTTGTCTATAATGATATGATTCCAAAAAAATTAAATTAAGGGGTGAAAAAGAGGGATGAATTGGGAAAAGGTGGAAGAGAGAGGAAAAACTGGGGGAAATTATATTAAAAAGGTGCAAAAAGAAGAGCTTTTATAATGGAGGAGAAGATGGAGAGGTGAGCAACATTTGAATGCTACTTCTCATCAGAATTTTCTCAAAGAAGGAGTAACATACACACTCAATTGGGTACAGAAATCTATCTTACTCTACAGGGAAGTATGAGAGGAAGGGGAAAAGAGAAAGAGAAAGGGATTGATAGAATTGAGGTAGTTGTTGGAAGCAAAACAAACTTTTGAGGGGGGATGGTGTAAAAAGAGAGAGTAAAAAGGATAAACAGGAAAAATATGATGGAAAGAAATACACAGTTATTTATCATACTGTGAAAGTGAATGGGAAGAATTCACCCATAACAGAGAAGTTGGATAGCAGAATGCATTAAAAACCAGAATTCAGCAATATGTTGTTTATAAGAAACACCTGAAATACACACACACACACACACACACACACACACACACACACACACA
>NW_020947062.1:8449191-8499482 GCF_900497805.2 Vombatus ursinus | reverse complement strand
TAAAATAAGGGGCTAGAGCAGAATCTATTATACTTCAAATGAGGTAAAAAAAAAAGCAGGGTTAGCAATCGTGATCTCAAACAAAGCAAAAGCAAACACCAACCTAATTAAAAGAGATAAGCAGGGAAACTACATTTTGCTAAAAAGCACCATAGACAATGGAATAATATCAATACTAAATATATATGCACTGGATGATACAGCATCCAAATTCTTAAAGGAAAAGTTAAATGAATTAGAGGAGGAAATAGATAGTAAAACTATACTAGTGAAGGACCTCAACTTTCCCCTTTTAGAACTAGATGAATCTTACCATGAAATAAATTAGAAAGAAGTAAAAAAGAATAATAGAATTTTAGAAAAGTTAGATATGATAGCCTTTGGAGAAAACTAAGTGGGAATAGAAAGGAGGACACCTTTTTTTTTCTCAGCTGTACATGGCACCTTCATAAAAATTAACCATGCATTAATGCATAAAACCCTCACAACCAAATTCAGAAAAGCAGAAATATTAAATGCATTCTTTTCAGACTATAATGCAATAAATATTACATTTATTAAAGTGATATGGAAACATAGATTAAAAAGTAATTGAAAACTAAACAGCCTAATTCTACAGAATGAGTGGGTATGAAAATAAATCATAGGAACAATCAATAATTTCATTAAAGAGAATGACGACAATGAGACAACATACCAGAATTTACATTATGCAACCAAAGCAATACTTAGGGGAAAATTTCTATCTCTAAATGCTTACATCAATAAAATAGAGAAAGAACAGATCAATGAATTGGACATGCAAATTAAAAAAAAACTAGAAAAAGAACAAATTGAAAATCCACAAGTAAACACCAAATTGGAAATCCTGAAAATCAAAGGAAAGATTAATAAAATTAAAAGTAAGAAAACCGTTAAACTAATAAATAAAACTAGGAACTGGTTTTATGAAAAAAAATCCAATGAAATAGATAAACCATTGATTGATTTGATTAAAAAAAGCTAAATTACCAGTATCAAAAATGAAAACAGTGAATTCACCACCAATGAAGATGAAATTAAAGCAATTATTAGGAGCTATTTTGTCCAATTGTATGCCAATAAATCCAACAACCTAAGTGAAATGGATGAATATTTACAAAAATATAAATTGCCCAGATTAACAGAAGAGGAAACAAAATACTTAAATAACTCTGTCTTAGAAAAAGAAATTGAATGAGTTATAAAAAAATCACCAGCATTAGAGGGATTCACAAGTGAATTATATCAAACATTTAAGGAACAATGAATTCCAATACTATATAAAGTATTTGGAAAAAAATAGGCAAAAGGAGTACTACCAATTTCCTTTAATGACACGAATATTGTTTTGTTGTTGTTACTGCATCATTCCAGTTGTCTCCAACTCTTTGTGACCCCATTTGGGATTTTCTTGGCAAAGATACTGGAGTCTTTCAAGCTGATTTCATAGGAATGGGGCAGGGGTGGGGGATTCCAGCTCATTTTACAGATGAGGAACTGAGGCAAACAGGGCTAAGTGACTTTCCCAGGGTCACATAGCTAGTAAGTTTCTGATACCAGATTTGAACTCAGGAAGATGAGTCTGGCAGAGAGTAGGCACTTAACAAACGCGGACTGATTTATTTGTTCTCTTCCCAGCCATCGATATCAATGAGTATAGGAGAATTTAGCTTTTGTCGACTAATTCAGAATTCTCATCAACTCCATCCAGCATGAATGTGTCCATCTAGTCCATAATTGGTTTTGGTTATAGCCAAATGAAGCTCAATATCTGTACCTGAATTCCATTAGTGCTATTCCTAAAGTGAGTGACTGTAATCTCCAAATTTGAAGCCCTTTACGCCTAGTCTAGGAGGCCTGGCCCTGGAAGCAGGTCTCTCTTCTAACACATTTGGATGGAGTTTTTCTCACAAGATCCAATTGACTCATCAGCTTCTCTTTTAGTCTCTGTGGCCTATATCTGAGAAGATGTGCTAATCTATTCTACATGTGCACTTTCAAGATGTCATCACAATTTATTAGGTTTCATGATGTTAGCAACTAAAGCATCTGTACAAAGCAAACCTAGCTTTCTTTTTTCTTTATCAGTGACGGTACTTGTGAACACCAGTGACAAAGATCATATTTTCTGGATTTGGACTTTCAGTTTTGTGTTACTGTATTTCTGCTAAAATATCTCTATTGCTTTTGTTTGTTTTAACTTCAGCTGTTCTGGTGTATTTTTTCTTTCAATCCAATTATGCATCATCTCATTACCATAATATTATTTCTCTTGAAAAATTAGAGATAATTGACAATGGAATTTCAATTTTATTATTGAAAATTTCAAATGATTATAACCATTCTCAAGTTATTTTAATTTTTTAAAATGGCAGTTTTGTGGAAAACCCCTTTTTGTAGTGTGCTTATCAAGATGAATGACACTGAGGAATGTAACAAGTAATACGGTTTTTCAAACTTCCACACAATGATTGTCTAACTTCAAGTATATACAGCATACCACATAGCAAAACAATCCATTTTGTCATAAGCCTACATCGATTGACAGCAACGTCCGTGCTGAAACAACACATACTGACTCAAATTCAACCTTGTTTAAATATACCATATTAAGTAACTACCGTGTGACCTTTAATGTTTTGTTGTTCAGTGGCGTCTGACTCTTTGTGATCCGATTTGGGGTTTTCTTGGCAGAGACACTGGAGTGGTTTGCCATTTCCTTCTTCAGTTCATTTTCACAGATGAGGAAACTGAGGCAAACAGCATTAAGCAATTTGCCCAGGGTCACACAGTAAGTTTCTGAGGCCAGAATTGAACTCATGAAGATGGGTCTTCCTGACTTCAGGCTCCGTCACCTATCTGTACCCTGCCTTTGCTTTTAGTCTGACCAAGTTTGTCATATTTCTCTTACTTTCATATACTCTGAGTTGAACTTTGTTTTCATTGAAAAAAAGCAGACCTATTTGTGTGGGAGTTGTGTTAAAATATCCAATACTTATGGCCATTGTTTTGTGCCCCATCTGTAAAGGTCTTGCATCCTCTGTCCCAGGGTAAAGGGTACTCTATTATTGTTTGGAAACTTCTACAATATCATATGATGTGTCTTAGAGAAAGATAAAACAAACATGTTCTGTGAAATGGGAATATTTCTACCCACAGGTTATTGGGAGGAAGTGCCTTGTAAACCTTTAAAAGTAGTAGTCTGTAAATGTAAATTAATTTTATTATTGAGTTGTTGTGGATGAAGAATTTCTCATGTGGTGGCCAACCCACTGGAGACAATTCTCTCTATATTTAGCCATGGTGGTTCTCTGAGAACAGACATTGAGAGTTTCTGGGACCACACTGGAAGCTTTTACAATTTCATGGAACCTGCCAGAGCTACTGTCTTATTGGCATATTATTCTTCGAGCTATTTAGACTTATGAGACATCATGATAAGGCAACAGAGCACTGAAGTATTATCACCATGATCTTCCTCATCATCATCATCAGGTAAGAAAATAATGCCCTCAATTCTTCATTTCTGTGAATCTTACAAAACATGTCATTGGTTCAGTGCCATCCAGGAAGTATTCATTTTGAACCTTGCTTAATGTCTGCTGTATTGTAAAATATACGTTTTTGACAATTTGACACATTTATGTGTCAGATGTGGTCAGAAGGAGGGAAAAGATCCAGTTATGTTTCTTGAAGAATTATCTAATTTGAGCTTTAAATTCAATTAAATTCAATATAATTCAACAAACGTTTATGAAATGCTTGTAACGTTTAAGGCACTGTGCTTCCTCATCATCATTGCTATGACTGAGCTAGGCAGGGACTGGGAGGAACATGAAGGGAAAGGCAGATAGGAAGAAACTCTGGGTTTGAGACCTGTATTTTAGCTATGAGACCTTGGTCAAATTACTTTTCCCTTCTGGGACTCAGTTTCTTTATGGGTCAAATGAAATGGTTAAACTAGATGTTCTCTGGGGTGTCATTTTATCTGCAGATATGTAGTACATTCTGGTCTCCTCTTTTAGAAGTCAGAATCTTGTATAAAACAAAATTTCACATGTGTTGTATTAAAAATAAATAAATACAGCTAATTACAAAAGAAATTAATGGAGAATGAAAATCCAAGGATTTATTTGGTAAATCTCCATGTAAAAAATCCAAATAAATTGTTATATGCTTGAACTTGATCCTTTTAGGAAGTTGAAGTATGTGATTCACTTATCCATTGATTAAGAATTTATATGAAACAACCACGTTTAGTAAAATGCTAAAACAAAATTATATTGTTGAGAAGTATAACATTTCAATTATTTGCCTTTATAACACACACACACACACACACACACCCCCCATACTCAACAACACAAAACTGAGTTTTAAAGCAGTCGGTTGTACATCAAAAAGTGACATGTTCACATACTGCAGAAAAATACGACATGCCTGTATTATCTTGAATGGAAACATCTGGAACAATTTCTTTACTAGCTCCTTCCAGATGAAAAGATCTATCTCTCCATAGTCCACTTTGCTCTATGCTTAAGAATAATTGAAGAAGGGAAAATGATCACCAGAAATGTGGGTGTGTAATTTAGAAGATACAAAGTAAGCTGCTCCTCACAGCCAGGCAAGCACTTACTTCCCAATGTTGGTATGAGGATCAAAGGAAATAATATAGGTACAATGCTTTATAAACTTTAAAGCACTATATAAATAATAGTTGTTATTTTCTCTCTGGGAGAGAGAAAGAGAGTGAGCCTTCTCTTACCCCCTGCAAGTGACCCAGGTATGTTTATGTGTGTCCTTCTGCATTGCTTCTCTGCCCCCCACTCCTATGAAATCAGCTTGGAAGCCTTCAGAAGACTACAGTAGAAAAATAATCAATTCAATTTTTAAAAATTGAATTCAACTCAATCAACATTTATTAAGCACCTATGATATGTTAAAATCCTATATTGGATTCTGGGGATTCAATTAAAAATAGAGGTCTGACTCACCCACAGAGTGCCTTTAATGGCATCTCCCCGATGTGGATTTGCTGGGGATCCTGCTTCCTGCTTCTAGGGAAGATGAGATGGTGTGGAATGGAAATCCCTTGGAGAGACTGCCAAGAATCTATAGACAGAGGTCTTTGACTGGCAGCGGAAGTATTCAAAAAAGGCCTGTCAGCTTCATTTATTTCCTCTTTATCTAAGCACTTTTTTGGGACCTTGGGAAACTGTGAAGGGAGTGAAACCTATGACCTTGTGAGTTCAAAAAGTCTGGAGGGCTCCTCAGCATCCAGATGTTTCTGTGAGTCTTACAAGACATGTAGTTTGTTCAGCGTCATCCAGGAAGTGTTCATTTTGAACCTTGCTAAACATCTGCTGTGTTGTAAAATATACATTTTGACAATTTGGTTACATTTATGTTTTAGATGTAATCAAGAGGAGGGGAAGGATCCAGTTAAGTTTCCAGTTATGTTGTATTTGCGACCAGCATGACATTGATGTCCTGAGAAATAAGGAGTTACTTTCCTTCAGGAATGACTTCCCAGATCCCAGCCCAGTGGTAGATGAAACAAGAACACATCCAATTTGTTCCGTCTGTAGTTTGTCTATGGTTGTTCTCATGTTGTTTCTCTCTTTGTACTATGAGTTCCTTGAGAACAATGATTATCTTTTGCCTTTGTTTGCATCTCCAGTGCTTAGCACAGTAGCTGGCACATAGCAGACACTTAAATGCTTACTGACTAATCAAGGAGAGATGTTGCCTTTGTTTGTGAATGTCCTGGGATCAATACTGTTCAGGCACTGAGCTGACTTGAGCATATTGTTCCTCGAGACCAAATTAGTGGAGTGGAGAGTATGCCTCAGAGGCATTGGGAGAAGTTTATTCTTGTTTTATCTTTGAAGTAAATTTGTAAAAAGCTACCTGATGTTAGGTGGTGAGATGGAACTGAGGTACTAGTCATGGACCCTTAACAGATGGAGGGAACATAGTTGGCCCAGGCTCAAGGTGATGATAGCATAGGAAGAGATAGTCCTCTAATCCCTCAGGGTACCCTAGAACCCAGCGGGGCAGATGTAGCAGATCTGGCTCTGGGAGAGGGAGCCACGGAGTACTCAATGCATAATTATGACAAATGATACAATACCTGCCTTCCCCATGCTTGGAATTTAATAGGAAGAACATGGTGTATATATACAGAATCATGAAATAAAATATAATGTGATAGGGACAAATGAGACATCCAAACAAAATATTTTAGGAAAAAAATTTGATGACAGAGAAAACACCTGAGGGGTATGAAGAGTAGATACAAGTTAAACAAGTACCTTTTGATTTTGAAACCCCTCCTCAAAACCATTGAAATGTTTGAAAGATTCAACATTTCAAGAGGCCAGATCTCTGAGACAAAGGCAGAGTGATGTTAAAGGAAGCATTCCTCTTTTTTTCTAGTAAATAGTAGCACCTATGGTCTTTTGGTTTAGCAGATGAAGTTCTGACAGAGACTGAAGGTGGTATATTTGAGTATTACTTATTTCTTTAAAGGTATCCCTATACTTCTTAGGGCCTTGATATTTTCATATGTATGTAAGGCCATTAGGGTACAACCTTCCCTATGGAGCAGTTTTAGTGCTGAAAGGGACAGAAAAAGTACTTTCTTTTTTTTTTTTTTTGCTTAGGCAGTTGGGATTAAGTGACTTGCCCAGGGTCACACAGCTAGTAAGTGTCAAGTGTTTGGTCTGAGGCCGGATTTGAACTCAGGTCCTCCTGACCTCAGGGCCGGTGCTCTATCCACTGCGCCACCTAGCTGCCCCTAAAAAGTACTTTCATGTAAAGAAAAAGTGTTAATTGGGGAACAGTTTGATGCCTGAAAGGAATAGGAAAAGAATTTTGGTTTACTAAAATCTTAAAATAGATGTATAAAGGAACATAGTTTTCAGATGGGACCATTTGGGATAGAAAATGAACTATGGCATAAATATAAAAGCTTGACTCATTTTGTAAAGAGTGAGGCTTTTGTTTATATGTGATCAATTTTATTATTTAAAGAGGACAGAGAAAAGTGGTATTATGTGAGTATGAAGAAACACACAGTTTCAAGGACACAAAATGAGATGGAAGATGATTTTGAAAACATGTAGGTACAGAACTTTTTGGGTCCCTGGGCTCATTAGCTTACAATTTTATTAAAACTTAAGAGGGTACAATTTAAAAATGAAAACATAACTATTTAGAATTTGAGAGATGATAAAACAAGAAATGTTGATTTCATAGGTGAAATTTGCCAAGTTGCTAGTTCATTAGTGAACAGTGAGTCATTGATTACCAGAATACTTTGATTTAAATGATTGACCCCTCTTAATCTTAGTGCCTTCTTTCTGTTAAATTGATTTTGTATATATTTGTTTACATGTTGTCTCATTCGTTAGATTACAATCTAATCAAAGGAGCAGGGATTGTCTTTTCCCTCTTTTTGTATCCCCTGTGCTTAACGCAGGGCCTGGCACATGGTGCGCATTTGATAAATATTTATTGTTTGATTGGAGCCTGAGGCTGAGCTTGCAGTGATAAAGAAGCAGTACAAGAAAAGCAGCAGCAGCAGAGGATCAAAAGGCCATTCTGTCTGAGCTATTTGAAGAAATCACCTGTAGGAGTCATCAGTTGTTATTAAAGTTTCAATCGATAAGGCTTTGGTTACTAGTTCCTGGTAGGTTGAATAAATACTGTAGTTGCTATGCTGAGTAGGAAGAACTTCTTGTCCAGCTGTTGCCCTTCATTGCCCCCTAGAGGTAAAGGGAGGTGAAGCATTTGAGAGGTACCTGTTGTTTGATTATGCCCCTCTGGTCTGAGAGGGAAGAGCAGAAAGGGGGAAGACAGGTCTTACAGCTGCTTTGCTGAATTGGAAGAGACCCTTCACACTAATTTGGTGATGCAGAATCCCAGTGAGTGAAAATCCAGTTAGGATGATTTGCCTTTCCTAGAGAGTCAGTCTGAACTGTTTCACTGGGATCTCTGTTCTGATGGAATGAAATCACCTCCTGATGACTATATAGCTGATTGAGATGATCTATAGTGTCCAGAGATGACCAGTCATCTTCAAGAAGAACAGCTTTGCAGTTCTGTGGCTTAAAGGGAACTGCTAGCCCAAAGAACAGTTTCACACTTTTCTAATATCCTTTGAAAGTGATTGTAAATTTAAAATGATGGTTCCATTATTTCATCAGTGCGGGAATTCTTTCCACTGGTGAAAACTACAACTTGCCCTTACTTTTTCATTTGTCTGATTCTTGTTCATGGCTTTTCATCAGTCAGTCTACCAAGGTGTTTCTATCCCGCATGTAGGGACCTTCCTCCGATACTGTTCAATTCATTCATTCAATTTAATTCATATCAATTAATTTCCTACTATATATGTATATATATGTCTATATGTATATACATGTGTATGTGTGTGTATATGTGTATATGTATGTATATAGCTGAGGTTAGTTTTTTCAGAACTGGGAGATATCAAGATAAAAAGAGAGTTTCTGCCTTATCTCTATATAGTCTAAAAGGCATGTATGTAGGAGCTATGATCTAATGACATATGCAGAGGTATATATGCTGCAGAACAAAGCCTAGCAGAAGGAAAGGAAAACTCCAGACAAAAAAAAAAAAAAACTCTAGGAAAATTTGAGAAGGAAATAACACTTTTAGCTGGAGACCAGGCAAGGTTTTCTGGAGGAGGTGGCACTTGAACTGATTCTTGAAGGAAGAGAGGGATTTTAGCAAGTAGAGGAAAGGAGAAAATTATAGTGATGGTCTGTGCAAATGTACAGAAACAGGAGAACTAGATGGGAATAGGGAACAACTAGGGCTCTCAGAAGGGCAGGTACATGGTAGAGTGGATAGAGCTCCAGACCTGGAGTCAGAAAGACTCATCTTTCTGAGTTCAAATTTAGCCTTAGACACTTACTAGGTGTGTGACCCTGAGCAAGTTACTTACCCCTGTTTGCCTCAGTTTCCTCTTCTATAAAATGAGCGGGAGAAGGAAATGGCAAAACCACTCTAGTATCTCTGCCAAGAAAACCCCAAATAAGTTAATAGAGTCAGAAATGACTAAACAACAATGAAAAGGACTCTTAGCTAGGGATGATGATGGGTTATCATAATGTAAGACTGGGCTTTAAAGGAAGTAGAGATTCTAGAAGCAGAGTTAAGAAAGGAGTAGGTAGACTCAGGATATGCTGAATAAGCTTTTAATCCAGTACCCTTCCCTCTGCAAGGAAAATCTTCTAACTTAGTTTTACTAGCTGTGTAAACCTGAGAAAGTCATTTAACCTGTTTGTCTCAATTTCCTTGTCTATAAAATCAGGATAATAATAGCACCTACCTCCCAAGGTTGTTATAAGGATCAAGTGAAACAATTGTAAAGTGCTTAGCATGGTCCTTGGTAACATAGTAAGTTTTATATAAGTGTTAGCTATAATTATAATTATTATTACTGTTATTATTTGTTCTATGTGGTAGGCAAAATTAGCATTTCATTATCTCTATGCGTGTGTGTATATGTATACATATATATGCATCTTATAGTTTAATCTAAAATGAAATAATAACATGAAGCCTGTTATTCTGAGTAAAACAGATGCATCTAGTTAAATTTTCTAACAGTGGCATAGAAAAGAAATTGTGAAAGAAAGTTTGTCATCCATGATGTCAGTCTCAAAAGGTTAGATATATACCCTACACAAGAGCTATGCCATTCTTAACAACTCACTATAGATCCCTCTAATTTTTTGCAACATATTTAGTTTAGGCTATACCCTTTTCTAGACAAGGAGTTTCCAGAGAGGAAAGATTTGTGTAGTTAAAGAAAAAATGAAATAAAAAGCACTGGTTCAAGAGATCAAAGAAAAATGAAAAGGACCCACATGTACAAACATATTTATAGTAACTACTTTTGTGGTGGCAAAGAACTGGAAACATGGGGTTGGGGGAAGTGCCCAGCAATTGGGGAATGGATGAACCAATTATAGTATATGAATGTCATGGAATACTCCTATGCCGCAAAAAAAAGAAGTAAGGGGCAATTTAAGAGAAAGCCAGAAAATTCTAGCAGGAAGAGATAGAAAGAGAAATTCCATTTAAAATAACTACAGACAGCATAAAATATTTGGAAGTCTACTTGCCAAGACACATACAGGATTATATGAACACAATTACAAAGTACTGTTCACACAAATATAGATCTACATAAGTGGAGAAATATTAATATTTTATAGATAGGCCAAACCCATATAATAAAATGACAATTCTACCTAAGTTAATTTACTTACTCAGTGCTATGCCAATCAAACTACCAAAGAATCACTTCATAGAGCTAGAAAAAGATCATAATAAAATTCATCTGGAGGAACAAAAGATTAAGAATATCAAGGAAATCAATGAAAAAAATAGGAAGAAAAGGAGCCTAGCAGTACTAGATTTCAAGCTATACTATAAAGCAGTAATTATCAAAATAATTTCATATGGGTTAAGAGAGAATGATCAGTGGAACAGATTAGGTACACAGTACACAGAAGCAAATGAACACAGTAATCTAGTATTTGATAAACTCAAAGATCCCAATTACTGGGGCAAGAACTCACTATTTGACAAAAACTGTTGGGGAAACTAGAAAATAGTTTGGAAGAAACTGGACATAGATTAACATTTGCACTGTATATCAAAGCTCCAAATGGGTTCATGATTTAGACATAAAGAATGATATGATAAGCAAATTAGTGGAATAGGGAAGAAATTAACTTGTTGGGTCTATGAATAAGAGTAGAGATCAAGTATTTTACAGGAGGTTAAATGAATAATTTTGATTATATAAAAATAAAAAAGGTTTTACACTATCAAAACCAATACAACCAAAATTAGAAGAAAAGTAGGAAATAGAGGAAAATCTTTGTAGCAAATTTCTCTGATAAAGTTACCATTTCTCAAATATGTGAAGAACCAAGAAAAATTTACAAGAGCCATTCCCCAGCTGATAAATGGTCAAAGGATATGAATAGGCAGTTTTCAGAGAAAGAAATAAAAGCTATCAATAGCCATATGAGAAAATGCTCTAAATCACTACTAATTAGAGAAATGCAAATTAAAACAATTGAGGTACTATCTAACACCCATCAAATTCATTAAGATGACAAAAAAGGAAAATGACAAATGCTAAAGAGGATATGGGAAAACTAATACACTGTGGAGCTGTGAAATGATCAAAAAATTCTGGAAAGGAATTTGGGAATGCCCCCCAAAACTATTAAACTTTGCATACCCTTTGACCCAGCAATAGTGCTACTAGGGCTACACTCTAAGAGGATCAAAGAAAAGTTCCTATATGTACAAATATATTTATAGCAACTTTTTTTTTTGGTGGTGGTAAAGAATCAGAAACTGAGTGGATTCCCATTAGGTAGGGAATGGCTAAACAAGTTGTGATATATGAATGTGAAGGAATGCTATTGTGCTATTAGAAATGATGAAAGGGATAGGTTCAGAAAAACCTGGGAAGACCTGTTGGAACTGATGCAAAGTGAAGTGAATGGAATTAGAATAATGTACAAAGTAATAGCAATATTATAAAGATAAACAACTTTGAAAGAGTTAGTAACTGATGAACACAATAACCCACCACAATTCTAAAGGACTTATGGTAAAAGATGCTGTCCATCTCCAGATAGAGAACTGATAGATTACAAGAGCAGATTGAAATATATTCTCTCTCTCTCTGTCTTTCTCTTTCTGTCTCTTTCTGTCTCTCTCTGTCTCTCTGTCTCTGTCTTTGTCTCTTTGTCTCTCTGTCTGTCTTTGTCTGTCTATCTGTCTCTGTCTCTGTCTCTGCCTCTGTCTCTCTCTCTTTCTCCGTCTCTCTCTCTCTCACTCTTCCCCCTCTGAAATTTGTTTCTCATATTTGTAATAGGTTTTAGGGTGGGTGGAGGGAGAAAATATAGAATTAAGAAAAGAATAAAAAAGTATGTGCTTTAAAAATTAATTGAATTGCGTCTAAAATATTTTTTAAAAAGAAAGGTGGGCAGATTTGTGTGAACCAATGCAGAGTGAAGGGAGAAGAACTAAGAGAACAATTTATACAACAACATCGTAAAGACAAACAACTTTGAAAGACTTAAGAGCTCTGATTATTACAATGACCAACCATAACTCCAGAGGACTTATGATGCATGTTACTTATATACTGACAGACAGTTGATGGACTCAAGATGCAGAATAAGACATATATTTTTGGACATGACTGTTGCAGAAATTTGTTTTGCTTGACTATGCTTATTTGTTTTAAAGGTTTTATTTTTCTTTCTCTTCCCCTCACCTCCCCCCACCCCCCAATGAGGGTGAGAAGGAAGTGGAGAGGAGAGAAAATAAATGTCTTGATTGGAAAAATGTAAAATTAAATGACAAATAAGAAAAAAAGTAAAAGCACTGATTCCTTTCAGCTCAACAATTTTATGGGAATAAAGATACAATTAGATAATTGGAGTAATATTTGATGATTATGGCTTATCTAGGTTAACATGCTATAGATTATATCACTGCTCAAATTAATCTATAGCTTTAATACAATACCAAGAGAATGTCATAGGGATATCCATTGATAACTAAAATGGAATAAAATAATATCAGAATTTATATAATTGACCAGGTTGTGAATAATAAGAAAAATAATGAAAATAAATTGGGAAGCTGAATAGTACTGCCAGATGTCAAATTATAGTATAAATCAATGCTTATCAAAACTATTTGGTACAGAATAAAAAATAGAAAAGTGATATCAGTGTAATAAATTAGAGAAGTAAGATTTTGAGTCTAGTACATAAATTAGCCTGGTATCTAATAAACCCCCAAAAGTAAATGATTGAGGAAGTACCACATTATATTAATATGTTAAAGATCTGTGTAAGCTGGATAGCAGTTTGGCTGAAAAATATATTAGATCCATATCTAATACCATATATTATAATAAATTCCAAATAGATCAATAGTCTCAATAGATCAGAAATCTATTCTGAATCTGATTCTAACAAGAAGAAACTATTTGCTGGGTTCAAAATAATGGGAACCTGGGGGTGGGGTGAGGGAAGTAGCCACTCCATCTTATAATTTCTGATAGAGGAGAGAAAAGTCAAGTATAGTCTAATATGTACCCTAGACTTTGGAGGAACATATTTCAAAGAATTCAGAGGAAGCATAGTAGGATTCCATGAGCTAAAATTCTATAGGAGAAGCTACCCAGGAGGAATGGAAAAGAAATCATATTCTGAAACAAATCTGATGAAGAGGAAAAATAGGAGATATCTGAAGAGACTGATGTGGACACACAGGGAACTCACCAAATAACTGAAAATTTTTAAAGATATGTTCAGAAGATGGAGGTAAGAATAGGCAACCTAGAATGGATGTAAGAATATAGCACAGTATGTGACAGAAATGCTAAGGCTAAAAGTTATCTAATGTCAAAGAAAATTAAAAGAACAGTGTTTTTTTGGTTTTTATTTTTGTTTGTTTGGGTTTTCTTTTACATCTCTATTAGGGCAAAGAGGAAGACCAGAGAAGGGATAGGACAATTGCACAGAGTGGATAAGTCAGTGAAAACTGACAACTGAGAGACCAAGGAGTTGCTTACTTTTTATTTTAATGCTTTTCTTTTCTCTTCCAAGGAGAATATTCTTTGCATTGTAAAAGACAGAACAAAAAGAACTAATTGGAAATTGATACCTAACCGAGGTAAGATACACCTAACTACCTTAGAAAGACTCAGATCACCTTGCCCAGACAAACAATATACTTAGTAAAAGAACTCAGTGCTGTGAATGCTGAGTCATTGATATTTGAAAGATAATTAAAATTCTATGAAGAATGGATGAGCTACTACAAGACGAAAGAAGTGCAAATATCATCTTAATTTTCAAAAGTAGGGGGAAAATCTACATGCCTAATGAGGATAAATTTGATTCCTGGTGAAAATTTTAGAGTAGATCATTAAAGAGATGGTGAACATCTTGAAAAAGAAGTGGTGATCACAAAGAAATAGCATGGCTTCATTAAGAAGAGGTCCTGCCAGACTTACCTTATTTCTTATTTTGAACAGGTCTATTAAACTGGTTTATTAAGGCTATCAACCAATCAACAAACATTGTTTAAATGCCTACTATGTGTCATCACTGTACTAGGCACTGGAAATACAAAAGCAAAAAAATAAAAAGATGTTTCCAGTTTTCAAGGGGTTTACCCTTTACTTGAGGTTATGCAGAATGCTATACAAATCATTGGGTACTTAAGTACAAAGGAATTAGGGAGTTAGAGCAATAGCAATTGTGAGTATTAAGAAAGCCTTCATACAGAATGTGCTACTTTAGCTGAGGGATTCTATGAGGAGATGCAGAAGGAGGAAATGCATTCTAGGCAGGAGGATCAAATGTCCAGTGCAAAGCCATAGAGACAGGACATGGAGTGCTGTGGGTAAAAAACAGAGAGAAGGTCCCTTTAGCTAGATTGTTGAATGATAGAGAGTGGTGTAGATAGTTCACCTAGGTTTTATCAAGACATTTGATAAAATTTCTCATACAGTTCTTGAGGAAAATGTGGAAAGAAAGGGACTAGGTAATACAGTTATATGGAACTGATTGGATGGTTGCATTTGAAAATAAATCATTAATGGATAAATGTCATTTGGCAGGAGGTCTTGAGTAGAATGCCCAAGGGATCTGTGTTTCTCCCTGTGCTGTTTAACATTTTTATCAATGACGTAGATAGACAAATATATGGAATATTGATCAAATGTATAGCTCTTGCAGAGCCCAGAGGGATAGTGAATGTAGTGCATTATGGAGTCAGGATTCAAAAACAAAAGTCTATAGGCTAGAGCCTTGGATTAAACTGAAGAAAATAAAATTTCATAGTGATAAATGTAACATGTTACATTTGATTTTTAAACATCAACCCCACAAGGAGAAGATGGGGGAGGCATGATTAGGCAGCAGTATGTTTGGAAAAAAAAAAAACCTGAGGTTTTAGTAAAGCGTAAGTTCACATGAGTCAGTAGTGTGATGTGGCAGCTGAAAAAGCAGATGCAGTCTTGGGCTTCATTAACAAAGTATGCCTTCCAGGAATATCGTGCTAGTCCCTCTGTACTCTGCCCTAGTCAGACCACATCTAGAGTGTGGGATTTAATCCTGGACACCAGAGTTTAGAAAGAACATTCTGGAGTATGTCCAGAGAAAAGCAAATATGATTGGAAAGGACCTCAAGCTCATGTCAAATGTAAGGATCCATAGAAAGAATTCAGGGTATTGATCATGGGGGAGACCCAGGGGGTGAGTACAAAATAGCTGCCTGTAACTATATGAAGGACTATCATGCAGGAGAGAGACTAGATTTGTTCTGTTTGGTCTTCAAGGACAGAACCAGGATCAACATAAGTCATACTTACAAAGAGAAGAATTTACTTCACATCAATTAAAAAAAAAACACACCAATAACTCCGACAGCTTCCTAATGATGAGTTATACAAAAGTAGACTGGCTGTTTTAAGTGGTATTGGGTCTTTAAAAGGAGGCATTTCATCAGTCAGATATTCAATAAACATTTATTGCTAGCACTAACAGAGGCTGGAAGACTACTTGTCACGTATGTTATATTGGGAATTGATTTTGGTATATGTGTTCCTAAACAGTGTATGATATCCCTTCTAATACTAGAATGCAATGATTATAAAGGCATACCTTAAAAAAATTGGAAGGAAGGACTCATGATGAAAAATGCTATCCAACTCCAGAAAGAGAACAGATGAATTCTAAGTGTGGATCGAATTATGTATTTTTTCTACTATTTTTATTTTTTTTTTTTTTGCAACCTGGCTAATATGGAAATGTGTTTTTCATGATTTCACATGTATAATTGATATCATATTGCTTGCCTTTTCAATGGGTAGGAGAGGGACTGGTGAAAGAAGAGAACTTTGAATTCAAAATTTAAAAAATGAATATTAAAAATAAATAAACATTATTTTTTTTAAAAATAGAAGACTACAAAATTGCATATTTCACAACCGCAATTAAGTGGAAAGATCTTAACCAGTAATGAATGAAATAACCAAACAAAATAAATAATTTATATTATATACAAATTCAAAACTTTTACAGAAAATAAAAGCATGGCCAAACATGATGACTCATACCTGTGATCCCAGCTACTAAGGGAGTTTGAAGTTGGGGCTAGTGGATCCCTTGAGTTTAGTAGTTCTGAGCTGCAGCAGGGCTAAAAACCAATAGGGCATCCCCACCAAGTCTGGTACCAATATATAGGGAGCCACTGTGGCCAGACCAGTGAAGGAGGGGTAAACTGACCCAGGTCAGAAACAGAGTGTGTCAAAGCTTGTATGCTGATAAGTAGTGCAGTTGGACCTATAAGTGGATATTGCACTTCTAGTCTGGGTGAAATAGGGAGACTGAAGAGAGAACGAGGGTGAGGGAGGGAGGGAGAAGGGAGAGGGGAAGAGGAGGAAAAGGAAGGGAAAGGGAGGGAGAGAGGAAGGAAGGAGGAAAAGAAAGAAGGAAGGAGAAAAGGAGAAAAAGGGGGAGAAGGCAGGAGGGAAAGAGAGAGAAGATAGGGAGCAAGGGAGGGAGGAAGAAAGAAAAAAGAAGGAAAGAAAAGAAGGATAGAAGAAAAGGAAGACAATGTATCTGTAATATGAAGGAAAGATACAAACTGGGGAAAAATCTGTACGTTGAAAATCTCAGATTAATGTCTAAAATCTATAGGGGCTTCATAAAAATTTATAAGAATAAGAGCCATCCTCCAAGTGGTCAAAGAATATGAACAAGCAATTTTCAAAATAAGAGACTACACATCTATCTATCCACATTTTTACACACACACACACACACACAATGACTTTAACATATTCAAAATCATTGGTAATAAGAAAAATTGAAATTACATCAACTCTGAGGTACCCCCTTCAAATTAATGTGAAAGAAATGTCAAAAGATGGTAAAATTCAGTGCTGACAGAGATGTCAAAGAATAATTCAATGTTGATAGATCTATGAAATAATTTGACCAATTTGGAAAACTATATGAAATGATAAAACAAAAGTAATATTCATAGGATCATCTATTTAGAGCTGGAAGGGACCACAAATGCCATTTATTCAAACTCATTTTGTAGATGGGAAACTGAGGCACAGAGAGGATATGTGGGTTTCCCAGGTCACAAGCTAGTAAGTATCTAATCCAGATTTAATCCAGATTTTCCTGACTCTAAATTCAGTGACTCCTACTATATTATGCTGCTTCTCATACATACTCTGACCCAACAACACATTTTCAGGTTTCTGCTTTTAGTGGGTTAGTTCAAGAAAGAGATGGTCCTCTACCCAAAAATATTCATAACAGTACTATTTGTGAAAGTGAAAAACTGGAAAAAATCTATTTGCTCAATAATTAGATAATGGCTAAATAATTGTGGTTCATGAATCAATCAATCAACTGACAAATATTCATGTCCCAGTTACTGTGCTAGTAGACACATAAGAATGAAAGAGGCTTGCTTGTTATAAACAAGCATATATAGTATATACATACACACATATATAAGTATACAAGTATATATACATTTATGTATATATGTATATCTATATGAAATATGGGAAAGATATATAAAGGAATACAAAGTCTGAAAAGCCTTAGATTTCTTTGTTATTTTTCGTATTTGTCACTCCTTAATGGTATAATGATATTCTCTGACAAGCTTCCTTATATCTTACATGAATTATTTTGCATATATTTGTGTTATGTATATGCATTATTTATGTTATTTATATGCTTATATATACTTTATATCAAATACATATTTGTTATATATTAAAGATAAATATAAAATAAATACAACTGCCTCAGATATAATGTCAAATAGCAGGAAAAGTCATAGTAATAATGGACAATGTCAGTGTCATGACTCCTGTTCCATGCTCTTAGTTTCTTTTGATCATCCTATAAATGACAAAAAGGTGTGTGTATATGTATATGTGTGTGTGTGTGTGTGTGTGTGTGCATTGTATCTTGGTGTTTGAATGTCAGCTTCTTGAGGGCAGAGAGTCTTTTTGCTTTTGTATCCCCAGCACTTAGCACAGAGCCTAGACCATAGTAAGTGCTTAATAAATGCTTATTATTTGTATTAGAGACAACCATGTGGCACTGTGGCAGGAGTGCTGGCCCTGGAGTCAAGAAGACTTTATTTCAAATCCAGCCTCAGATACTAGTTCAGTGACCCTGGACAGGAATCTTAGCCACTGTCTGCTTCAGTTTCCTCACCTCTAAAGTGGAGATAATAGCAAACACCTACTTCTCAGTGTTGTGGTGAGGACAGAACGAGACAACACATGTACAGTGCATTGCGTACCTTAAAGTGCTAGCAAAGAAAGAAATTCAGTTCAGTGCAGTCATTTATCCATTCGTTCATCCAGCTGAGAAAGATGATCAGTATGGTGAGACACACAAATGCTGCCATCAGTAATTGGAAAGAACTGAGGTGGTTAGTAGTGTTATGTCTGCAGAACAGACAACTTAAAAGATGATGATTTCGATCTTTAAGTATCTGAAAGGCTGTCTTTTACAAGAGGGAAGGATTCAACTTACTCTGCTTGGCCTAGGACATCAGAAGGAGAAGCAATGTATGGAAGTTAAAGATTTCAACTGGATGTAAAGAAAAGCTTTTTAAAAATTAAAACTGTCCCAATGTGGACTAGGCTACTTGGAAAGGTAATAGGTTCTGAATCCCTAGAATATTTCCCAGGAAGACTAGATGACCACCTTTCAGGGAATTTGTTGAGGGAATTCCTGGTTAGGTACACATTGAAGTGGATGCCCCCTTGAGGTCTCTCTTAACTCTGAGATCCTGTAATTCTATGATTCAGTCTTCTCAGCAAAGCACAAAAGCAGGAAATCCCTACTTACTGGGGGGTTAGGGGGTCCAAATGATCTTTAACACATCTGGTCTCCAGACTGCATGAAGCAATGCAAAGAGGATCTGGGGATGGAATACGTCTTCTAACCCTAAGCTGGAATCTGCCCAGAACAATCAAAAGTGCCATGATTTGTATACTTTTATAGCTCAGAAAATAATCCTGCTGGTGTCCTTCCTGATCAAAGGCAAATCATGCTGACCAAACACCTCGTTCATAAGTAACTTTCAGCCCAAAGTAAACTTTGTCTGCTGAATTAGAAAGCCTTGGAAATAGAGGCAATTGTGAGAAGAAGGAGGTGGATTTTTTCCAGAGGACTCTGGGGGCTCTGCTACCATGACACCAATCAGCTCTCTGACAACCATAGCAGGAGCACACTTAATGTTAAGTCGTGGTGGAAAGCAGGATGACAGAAACCCAGAACGTCAGGTCTTAAAACAAGAGCCATAGACTGTCTGACCCTGCAGGGACCTGAGATTCATAAAGCTTAGTTGCCAAAGTTGGAAGTGCTCTTGGAATTATTGAATTCTATCTCTTTCATTTGAATCCAATTCAACAAATGTGTGTTTGAGAGGCAGCATGGTACAGTGGAAAGAGACCTGGTTTTAGTGGTAGAGATCTGGAGTTCAAATCCCAGCCTCACAACTTCCACTGGGTGACCTTGAGCAAGTCACTTAACTTCTCAGGGGCCTCAGTTTCCTCATTTGTTAAATGAGAGAGTTGAAGCAGATAATCTCTAAGGTACCTTCCAACTTCAGATCAATGAGCCTAAGATCAATCTTATTAAGAAAGTACTATATGTTAGGTAGTAGTGGAATAAAGACCAAAATGAAGCAGTTAAAAGAGTTTATGAGGGGCAGCTAGGTGGCACAGTGAGTAGAATGTGGGCCTGAAATCTGGAAAACCTGAGTTAAAATCCAGCTTCAGACACTTACTAACTGTGGGACCCTGGGAAAGTCATTTAACCCTGTTTGTCTTGGTTTCCTAATCTGTAAAATGAACTGGAGAAGGAAATAGTAAATGACTTCGGTATCTTTGTCAAGAAAACCCCAAATGGAGTCCCAATGAGTTGGAAATGACTGAACAACAAGAAACTTACTTTCTGCTGTGGGGTTACAGTATGTAGACTTTTTGTTGTTTAGTCATTCTGTCACGGCTGATTCTATGTTACCCCACGGACTTTTGTTCACGGGATTTTCTTTGCAGAGGTACTGGAATGGCTTGTCATTTCCTTCTCCAGTGTGTCCCCATTTTATAGTTGAAGAACTGAGGAAAATAGGGATTATGTGACTTGCTCAGGGTCACACAGCTGGCAAGTATCTGAGGCTGGATTAGAACTCAGATTTTCCTGACTCCAGGTGCTCTATCCATTGCATCAGCTAGCTTCCCCCGCCCCCATCCAGCATGTGCACAAATTAGTTTAATACAAGGTAAGTTGAGGAAGGGGAGAACACTTGTGGAGAACTGGGGAAGACTTTATGGAGGTATTTGAAATGAGCATTGGAGGAAGATGGAATTCTGAGAAGTGGCAGTAAGGGGTGAATGCATTAGGTTTGACTTGTATGAATACATGGAGGAGAGATAAATGTCTGATGTGAGGAATAACTAGTGTTTCAGTTTGTCTGAATAAATGTATTACCTAAGGTCACACTACTATTAAGTGTCTAAGATAGACTTAGAATCCGTATCTAGAGGAAGGACTATGAGCCAGGTACTGAGCTCATTGAGGAAGAAGGGAGAGTGATATGGAGACCAAGAGAAACAGAAACAAGGATTAAGCCTGAAGTGACTGAGTGATGACGATAGGGGAAAGACATGAAAGTGACAAAGGGACAAAGGGAGTATTCCAACTCTTCCTTCTTTGGTTCAATGGATCTAAGGACTAGCAAGAAAGGAGCAACTGAAATTGGAGAGAGTGGCTAGAGGTGAAGGGTCCTCAGAGAAGGAGAAGTTTCTATAAACTCAGGATGGAAAGAAGAGATTTCAGATGAAGGTAAATTGGTTAGTGACCAAGAAGCCATTTCAGAGTCACAATGAAAAGGGAAGACAGAGGAGGAGAAAGTAAATATGGAGAGAAGTAGTCAGAGGAGTGGAATTTTCTCCTTGTATAGTACACAATTTGGAGTCACAGGGATACATGTATCATCAGTGCCCTCTGAGGAAAGGAATCTTATGTCATTAATTTCAGGCTCAACTGTATGGCAGAATATTCTGTATCAAAGACATGAAAATGGTGGGACTGGGAGAAGATTTGTCTAGTTGATCTCTACGTTCCCTTCCATCTCTGCCATTTTACGAGTTTAGTGCTTCCTAATGATCCCATACCCCAGCCATTCAGGGCCCTAAAGAAATCACCATATGGGGTAATGTGAGGTAATGGTGCTATCGATATTAGTTCCAGTATGTTGTTATTTGTCCTTCATTTTTGAAGAGGACCAGTGATATGATGGGGAGATGTCTTGACTTGTGCATGAATTGAATTTATGTGAAGAATAATTGCACAAAGCTGTCAGCCTCACTCTCTCTTCCTGAGTCACTAAAGTTCAGTGACAAGACAGAAGTCAGGATGACTGGCCATGGCCTGGGATACAGTGGATGACCTTGGCGTCTCGATGCCTGACCAAGCTCTAAGCTCCACAGAGACTGCCTCAGCTGCCTTCATCATCTGTCCATTCCACCAGAGGAAGCCTTCACATGCTTTGAGCAGACATCCCCCTAACTCGCAGAAGGGTTTGAGGCCTGTCAGGTACCCTCAACCTGATTTAGCCTGTCTGCTGAAAGGGTTTTATCCAGGAATGACTGCTGCCCGTGTCATGGCTTCTTGGAGTCACAGTGAGAGTTGGGTGAAAGGTGGACTGCAAAGGTGAATGAGCAGTCCTGAAAAGGGCTCAGTAGCCCTCCCACCAGAGGGTAGAGAAGCCATTTCAAAGAGGACAGTGCTTATTGGGCACATCTCACAGTAAGGCCTCCATATCTCAGAGAAATGGATTAATAAGTTTCATTTTTATCTTTATATCTCCAGCACCTGGGATCGTATCTGATATATAGCATAGGATCAATAAATAATTATTGATTGATTGAATTTAAAGAACTTGAACAAGTCAGAATTTGAACTCCGGATCCTGAAAAACCTTCGGGATCATTTTATATCTCCAAATGTGGGAAGGACATCATGGATGGATTGACATATGTAGCATTGCTGGAAGAATGTTGTTTAAAATCTTGGTGTTTGTTTTAGGGATAAACCTGAAGTCAAGGAAAACACTATCCAGTTTCCCAAAGACAATCCAGCCCTCCCTTTTCCTTCTGCTCAGTTTTAGTTCCAACTCACTGTCAATCCTGAATGTCTATCCAGGATATCTGTATTAATGGATCAGTTTTCTGGGCTGTTCAATCAAAGGCAAACCATAGACTGGACAATAAGCATTCCTCATCCACTGGCTTTTTCTTTTGTATGTTTTGTTAGGTCTAACTCTTTTAGGTTTTTATAGATTTCACTTAGGAGGCTCTGCAATGTTCTGTGGCTTGATAGAGTCAACAAATATAATCTACTAACAGGAGGAGAAGATATCACCATAGAATCATGGATCAAGAAATGAAAGGGACTTCAGAGATCATTTAGTTCAAATCTTTCATTTTCCAGACGAAGAAACTCGGCCCTAGAAGAATCAAGTGATTTGTTCAAATTCACAGAGTAAGTGTCGGGGGCGAGATTTGAACCTAGGTCCTCTGGCTCCAAGGCCAGCACTTTTTTCTGATATACTACACATATATAAAGGATCTTTTTTACATTTGGACTCTGGGCCAATCTGCATGACAATGTCTCCCTGTTTTACATTTGGGGTGATGTTATTTGACTATGAGACATGGAATATGAACATGTTTAGAAAATTAAAATTGGGGGTCACACAAGCATCAATGGAGAGAAATATGCTGGGAGTAAGTAAGTAACACATTACCTTCTAAGAATTTCACAGGAGAGGGGCAGCTAGATGGCACAGTGGATAGAGCTCCAGCCTTGGAGTCAGGAGGACCTGAGTTCAAATCCCTCCTCAGACATTTGACACTTAACTAGCTGCGTGACCTCGGGCAAGTCACTTAACCCCGATTGGCTAGCCAAAAAAAAAAAAAAAAAGAATTTCATAGGAGAAGTGGTGGAGAAGATGTCATCAGAGAGATGGATTATTATTGTTGTTCAGTTATTTCAATTGTGTCTGACTCTTCATGACCACATTTGGGTGTTTTTTGTTGTTGTTTTTGCGAAGATGTTGGAGTAGTTTGTCACTTCCTTCTCCAGCTCATTTTACAGATGAGGAAACTAGGGCAAACAGAGATTAAGTGACTTACTCAGGGTCACACAGCTAGTAAGTGTTTGAGGCTGGGTTTGAACTCAGTTCTTCCTGACTCCAGGCCTAGCACTCTGTCTTCTGTGTTACCCAGCTCTCTCTTGGCTATTAACTTGATTTATACTCGGATGTCACACACACAGGCTCTCTTAGAGATTGTATTCAAAGTCTTCGTAGCTTCAGAGATCATGTCAAAAATACCCACGTGGGGTTCTAATTGTAGGCAGCTTGATGTGGTAGAAAGAACTTGGATCAGTTCAACCTGGATTGACCTCAGAAGGCCTGTTTTCTACTCTCGGCCTACTACTTGCTCACTTATGATGTATGATCTTAGACTAATCACTCCTCCTTCCTTGGATTAATTAAAAAACAAATAGTGATATCTTTTGTTTTTATAATTCCCAATGTATCCCTCCCCCTCCCTTTCCCAGAGATCCATCCATAATAATAAGTAATTTTTTAAAAAGTGGTTTAGAAAAATCAATGAAGACATCCATGCAGTCTGATAGTATATGAAGTGTTCTATATCCCTAGTCCCCCATCTCTGTAAAGATGAAGAGAGTTCGATGGACTTTGTGCCATTATCTGTAAAATCAGAAGAATGGAAAATTTCTTTTTATTTTCAAATATTATTGATACCTTCTGTTTTTATGTCATCTACATTTCCTAATATATCTCCCTCCCATTCCCAGAGAGCCATCCCTAATAACATTGAATTTTTAAGAAGAGAGAAAAAAAAGTTTACCAAAAATTTACCAACAGATTAACTTAGTCCAACATTATATATAATTCCATACCCAGAGTTCCCACAGTGGCCAGGTCACAAAGGGTCCTTTCTTGCCTTGACATTCTATTCCATTTGTGATATGCTGCATTCTGCAAGTTCTAAGGCCCCTTCTATCTCTGAAATCCTGACTCTCAGATAAACACTTGTGACATCCCTTCAACTCTTGCGTGATAGCTTCTTCAGAGTAAAGCCCCTTATATTTCTCTAAGTGTATGTAACTTTTATCTAGTTCTTTTACAAAAGAGCAGCAGAGTGTATAATGGTTAGCAATCTAGTTTTAGAAACAGGAGGACCTGCGTCTGTCACCTACTGTCTGTGTGACCCTGGGCAAGCCATAACTTCTCATTTCTCTATTAATCTTTAAGATGGTATGTTGTAGAGAAAGCCTTGGCCTGGATTGTTAAAGGAAGTTTGCTTCAATGAAGCTACAAACCCAGTCCTATATTAAAAAGAAAAAACCCACAACGCACTCTTCATCATAAAAAAAAAAACAATACCCTCTCTCTGCTTCACCTTCCTCTCCCCGACCCCCCAAACAAACACTTTGTTTAAGGCAAAGGCTTAATCACACATTGATGTATCTTGGTTAGGCAGGCCTGAGCCAGGAAAGTCTCCTAAGCAGATGACTAGTGTTTTATCTATGCAGGGTGCCTTCTTAAGCTTCCCTTCAGATCAAAGCGCTCCAATGAGGGGGGGGATTTTTCCTCCTGTGTCAGCAAGCTGATGGCTTCAGGATGCTGTCTGGGAGCTGAGGGGTTTACGCTACTCCAACAAAGTGTAGAATCAGCAATTTGTCTTTCCTTACCCTCTCCTCCCCCCCCTCCCTGCAACTCCACCCCAATCCCTCAGCTCTTGCTGTCCCTGTTTGACGTACAAACCCGATTGACCTGTAAGGCCTGAGTTGGCCAAGGGAATACAGGATTTGGGACAATTCCAGTATTTGCCAGATGTCAGAAGATAAATGTTTTATAATCCCTTAATCCCATTTCACAGTATGGGCCTATGCTTAGCTTTGAGCGCAGAAAGAAGAAATTATCTTCTTGTTTAAGGCAATACAGAGCACTGAGCTGGGAGGGAGGAGACCTGGATTCAGATCATGGCTTTGCTGCTGACTAACAATGTGATCATGAGTAAGTGGTCCCTTCTTTATGGGACTTAGTTTCCTCATCTGTGAAACTCACGGCTTAGATGAATGATTAATATTTCTTTTTCCTTTGACATTTTATGCGCTATGATTCTCTGGAAACTTCCATCTCTGACATTATTATTATTATTGTTGTTGTTAATAATAATAATAATAATGATAATTTCAATTTCTCCAGTGCAGTGTTTTGCAGTGTTTCCCTTGAAATAAGAATATGAAGTATTTCCTTGAAATAATGATATGAAATGGTAATCTGAATTTTCTTAAAATAATAATAGTAACTATTTCCATTTTACAGATGAGGAAATTAAGGCACAGAGAGATTAAATGATGTGCCCATGGTCTCATAGCAAGTATGAGACTAAATTTGAACCCAAGTCTTCTGGCTTCAACTCTGGAGTTCTTTGCAGTACATTCTGTATTTTATGATTCTAATGTACCTTCCAACTCTAACATTCTCTAATTTTGTGATTCAAAGTCTCTTCTAGCTCTAAAATTCCATATTGTCTGATTCTAATGCTTTTTCCAGCTCTGACAACAGATTGCTTGTGGGGGTGGGGCAAGAAGAATTGTGTGGGAGAGATCTTTTTTTTTTTTTGTGAGGCAATTGAGGTTAAGTGACTTGCCCAGGATCACACAGCTAGTAAGTATCAAGTGTCTGAGGCTAGATTTGAACTCAGGTCTTCCTGACTCCAAGGCCGGAGCTCTATCCACTGGGCCACCACACTGCCCCTGGGGAGAGGTCTTTATTCTAGATTATTTTAACTAACCCAGAAAGATAGGTCTGTTTGTTCAGTATGAGATTCATTTAACCAACCAGTAAAGGAGAGTTCATCTTTCCTTAGCATCCTTGAATTGTTAATCCAGGAGGAAGGGCCCAGTGATTACAGACTGTAAGGGTGTAAGTGCACCTGAGAGAAAAGAGAAGAAGCAGAAAAAAATCTGCCATTTTGGGGCAGCTAGGTGACACAGAGGATAGAGCACTGGCCCTGGATTCAGGAAGACCTGAGTTCAAATCCGGTCTCAGACACATAACACTTACTAGCTATGTGACCCTGGGCAAGTCACTTAACCCCATTGCCTAGCTAAAAAAAAAAAAAAAAAAGGGAAAGAGAAGGCTCAGAAGGTGTTATCCAGGACACAGCTGTTGCTGGCCTTGTCATCCAAAATCACTCCTGCCCAGTTCTTTCATATTTTCTGGGTCTGTGAGCTTGAGCAACTCCCAGCACAACTTACAGAAGTATTTCCCCAAGGACATGGACACAAACCCACAAGGAAAACCCATCTGGGAGTCTAGACCACATTACCAAAAGGCCTCTCCTTACTCTTCTTCCTGTCAGTACAACCCCACAGTGTAAGAGTCACACCAAAATAGAGGCCTGATTTCATGTGCAGCCTCAGAGTGAGAAAGAAGATGGCACCCCTGTTGGGAATACTGGCAGCAGCTGGTGCCATTCCACCTTCCTACCATCCTGCCTCTTTGATTTTAGTGACAGAAGGAACAGGGATTGATATTTTCTAAGATACCACTTTCAGCCACTGCATCCCAAGAAATGATTGATGTGATGTTTTTCATCTTTGCCAGGGAGCTTTAGCCTGGCAGGGACTCAAGCTATGATCTGGTGCCACAGTAATTTTTTCAGTGATCTGCTCCATGTTCTGGGTGGGAGCAGGGAAGAGGCTTTGGGTGAAAGGCCCTCTTGTGGCCTGGTGAGGTGAGAAGAGAGGCTTGGGTCCTTGCTGGTGAATTGCCTGAGCCTTCTCCCTTTCTCGTACCTTGGACCGAGGGAGTGAACCACAGAGAGCTGGGAGAGAGTGATGGAAGGTTTTGCCTTGGCTCACTTACTATGTTTTGGAACACCTAGGAGGTTATGTATTTCAGGAAGCTCCTGGTGTGTGTGGAAGGGAAAGCGGGGAGAGAGAGGGTGAGAAACAGTGGTCTACACTCCTTCTTGTTGTGCTGTAGCTTTGAAAATACCCTAGGTCTCATAGACTGTTTGGAGGCTGTTTCCCATCTGCAAACATTTTTAGGTAGTGAAGCCCAGCATTGACTCAAATCCTTGCTCCTGGGGTTGAGGTTGGGTCTTTATCCGAGCCTTAAAAACACACACACAGAGAAAAGAACACATTCATGAAATCATCCACATTAATCACTGCTGATAGTTCAGGAAAGGACAGAGGCCACCAGTAGACTGGAAAGGAAGAGAGGGGTTATAAAGAATTATTTATTAGTTAAAAGCAAGCTAAAGAAACCGGAAGAAATGAGCTATAACAAGGCATTGTTGTGAAAAACAATTTTTTTCCTTCAAAGTTGCAATGTCATATTCTGTTCCATTTGGATTTTTCAGTGTGTATGTGTAGACAGAGAGAAACAAAGACAGACAGAGAGAAATTGAGGGAGGAAGGGAGAGAGACAGAAAGAGAGTAAAGGACATAAAGAGAAGGAGACAGACAGAGGGAGATAGACAGAGAGAGAGACAGAGACAGATTAACTTTGGAGGGGAGTCAGTAGCTTATCCTCTCCATAGGAAAGATCAGTAGGCTGATTTTAGAGTAGTATTTTCCATATTACTAAATAATTTGTGGGATGTAGACTTTCAGCTGCCCATAATTTTCAGCATGATCACCTTCCCAATCCTGTCTGAGTCTAGTCAATAATACAAATTTAATCCCATGTTTATTTGGAATCTTCCACCCATAGGTGTACTGTAGGACACAAGGGCTGTTCTCATTCTGGATGAAACAAAATCTTGAAGGCAATAACTCTTTAGATTGGCAGCAGGATATGATGAATTCCACCTGGGTTGTGAGCTAGTCTTTGCCACTTATGAGTTGTGCAAACTTGGATGAGTCAGCAACATAGTACAATGTAAAAATGCTGACCTTAGAATCAGAAAAAACCCAAGTTCAAATCCTTATTCTGTACTTTACTAGTTTTGTGACCTTGGACAAATCACGTAAGGGACTCTGATTCCTCATCTGTTAAATGGGCAGTGGTGGAGCTGGTATCCTAGATAACCTCTAAGGTCCCTTCCCACCAAGGGTGTCCTGGACCAAGCTTCAAATGGCTCATAAGATACGATTATTAAATTTTCTTTTGTGAGCATTTACATCTTAGAAATCACTATGCTACAAATCAGGGCATGATATATTGTTTTGTTGATTTTCTAGACTTAAGAAAGTGAGGGAGAAAATGTTAATAATTCAGATTGAACTTAAAATTTTTTCATGTGTATGTTTTTTCCCCTTGGAGACCTTGTTGCCAAATATTCACCCCAATATATAGCTCTAAATCTATTCTCCTATAGTCTTATGATGTTTAAAAAGTTTGAAAGACATAATTTCTGGGTAACTAATAATTTTATTAATAATGCTAGCATTTTATTAATAAAAGAGGTCAATGGCACTCTCCAATACCAAAGACCACTCATGGCAGTGAGTTCACAGTTTATATGCCCTTGGAAGAGTAGGTATTCCTGAGGGTGGCAATCAACTCTGATTGGTTAACAATTAATGAGAAAATGAATATTACAATGAGGGGCTCAACTAAATTCCAATGAGGGTCTTGGGGTATGTGACACTGAGCACCCAAATCTTTGTCAAAGAGATTTACCAGTTTCCATATCACGCATCTGACAAAAAGGAGAATCCACATTTTCCCAGAGCTCTCCAAGTAAATACAGTGAGGAATCTACCCATTCACCTAAACTTAGAATTTCTTTTATTGTCTTTGATTAGATTTTATCCTGGTTCAGTTTCCTTTGCCCAAGATTTCCTACACTGGCTGATTTCTGGATAAGGAAGTAGAAAAGGGGAAAAACCTTGGTCCTAATTCAATAATTAGTTATTAATACAAGAGAGAAATAATAATTTGTCTCATTCTGTCTGAGCCTATTTATAAACTGTGGTGGTTGCATGAAGATCCCTTCTGTTATTCCATATTCCATAATTCTAAGGCCCCTTTAAGCTCTGACATTCTGTGGATCCCTAATTCTAAGGGTTTTTTTTTTCCAGTGATATGAGTCATACCATACAGGGCCTGTGAGAGGAAAGACACTCTCCAGCCTCTGCAATGTTTGAAGCAGACTTCTGAATATTCACAGTCATCGCAAGTGGAACAAGGTCCACTGGGGACATGGAAAAAAATAAACAGAGTGAAGGAGTGAATTTGTAGGACCCACCCTTGGGTTGATTGAACATTATTATTCATCTAATGTTAGGGTGGAATTATGAAGATAAGAAAAGGAAGAGAAGAATGAAATTGTTAGGCACTGAAGGAGCCTTAAAGGCAATATGGCACAGTGGTTTCAAGACCTGTTTTCAAGCACTGTTTTTTGACACACACTGGCTCTGTGACCCTGGGAAAGTCACTTAACATCACTGTGCCTCAGGAAACTCTGTAAGACTATAATTACAGAATAGTGGCCTATTTGTGTTAGAGTGTGTTTCCTTACTGTGAGTCCCTTACACCGGTGAAATCACATAGTAGAAAAAAAGCAAGAACAAATGAATGTTATTAATGTTATGTACATTAATGGAAGTTAATGGTAAATATTAAGTTGCTGCAACAAATAAATTATTAATACAACAAAAAAAATAAAGTGATAAATCCTCCTCAATTGTTACACCCAAAAGCTTTATACTCATTATTTTATTGGCATTTAAAGGTCTTCATAATCTGTCCCTGTCCTACTTTTCCAGCCTTATTCTACATTACTTCCTACCACCCCACTCTATAATCACAGTTCAGCCAAATTGACTTACTTGATGTTCCCCACAAACAACACCTCATCTCCTAACTCCTTGTACTTGCCTTCCCTCATGCCTGGAATGTATTTCTCCCTCACCTTGAACTCTTGGAATTCCTGGTTTCCTTCAAGACTCAACTCAAGTGCCCTCTTTGCACAAAGGCCTTTCTTGGATCCTCCCCACCCTCAGCTTCTGGTGCCCTGTCTGCAAGGTTACCCTGTATCTGCTCTGTATATGTTTGGTCCACACATAAACAAATGCAGGTCTTCTCCATTGGAATGAAAATTCTTTGAGTTGCAGGGACTATTTCACTTTTGTCTTTGTATCTCTACCATCTAACACAGTACATGGCACATAGTAGGTACTTGAAAAATGATTGTTAATTGATTTATCTTTGCAACAGCCCAATGAGTTAGGCAGTGTCTTTATTTTGCAGATGGGGAAATTCAGGTTATATTCTGAGCTTCCTCATTTTCCTTCGCTTTGACACCATCTTCTTTCCACCATGTGGGCATTACCAAAAGGTTGTTTCTTGGTCCTTTTCTCTTTTTGTCATCTCTCCTTTGATAAGCTTTTCAGTTCCCATGAATTAATGATAGTTAACATTTAATTTCACTTTTTGCAAAGGGTTCTTGATGTATTGTTTCATTTGATCCTGACAACAAACTTAAAAAGGTAGGTACTAGTATTATTTCCATTTTATAGTTGAGGAAGTAGAAGCTGAGAAAGGTTTAGTGACTTGCTCAGGGTCACATAGGTACTAAGCACAGACTAGATTTGAACCTTGGTCTTCTACCCCAAGTTTATTTATTGTATACTGTATACAGCACCACTTAGCTACCTCTATTCAATTTTCACATCTATGTAGATGATTCCAGAATCTGTTTACATGGCACTAATCTCTCTCCAAATTCTAGTCTCATTTTATCAGCTGTCTGCTGGACAGCTCCCTGTGAACATCCTGTTGGCATCTCAAACTCAGTATACCCCAAACCAAATTCAAAACCATACGTCTTCCAAATTTCTCTATTTCTATTGGTGGCACCATCATTCCTCTAGCCACTCTTTGCACTTTGGATTTACTGTTTTTGGATTTGGATTTGGATTTACTGTTGATTTTCTCTCTTTTAGTCTTGCATGCTTCTATATCTAATTAGATGCCAATTCTTGATTCTACTTCCACATCTCTCAAATCTGTCCCCTGCTTGTGATTCATATAGACTGCTGTATTTCAATTGTCTCCTATTTGGCCTCCTTGCTTGAAGTATTATCCCTTTCTAATTCAGTCTCTTCAAAGTTGCCCAAATGACATTCCTATTACATAGCTATGACTATGTCACTTACTATATAAAAAGTCTTCATTAGCTCACTATTTCCTACAGGTTAAAATATCAAGTCCTCAGTCTGGAACTTAAAGTCCTCCATAATCTAGCTCCTACCTACCATTTTAGTCATATTTCATATTGTTACCCTTCTAATGACTTTAAAAATTTTATTGATGTTGTCTTTTTAATTTAATATTTTATTTTTTCCAATTACAAGTAAAAGCAGTTTTTAACTTTTTTTTTCAATTTTGAATTCCAAATTCTCTCCTTCCCTTCCTCCCTCTCCACTCCCTTGTCTAAGGTGGCAAGCAATTTGATATAGGTTATACATGTGCCTCATGCAAAACACATTTCCATGCTGCTCATTTTGTGAAAGAAAATATAGACTCCCCCCACAAAACACACACACACACACACACACACACACACACACAGACACACACAAAGTGAAAAATAGCATGCTTTGATCTGCATTCATACTCAGCCAGTTCTTTCTCTGAAAGTAGATAGCATTATTCATCATGAGTCCTTTGGAATTGTCTTAGGCCATTGTATTGCTGAGAATAGCTGTTGTTCACAGTGGATTATCACATATTATTGCTGTTACCATATATGATGTTCTCCTGGTTCTGCTCACTTCACTTTTCATCAGTTAATGTAAGTTTTTCCAGGTTTTTCTGAAGGCAACCTGCTTGTCATTTCTTATAGCACAGTAATATTCCATCACAATTATATACCACAACTTGATCAACCATTCCCCAATTAATGGGCATCCCCTCAATTTCTAACTCATTGCCACTACTAAGAGTTGCTATAAACATTTTTGTACAAACAGGTCCTTTTCTTTAAAAAAAATGTATTTGGGTTACAGACTTAGTAGTTGTATTTCTGGGTCAAAGTGTATGTACAGATTTATAGCCCTTTAGGCATGGTCTTCTATTTTTCCATTCCTTTGATTTTGTTTTATTGTTTTTTGATGTCTCATGAAGTCATTAGTTTCCATTTGCCTAACTCTAATTTTTAAGGAATTATTTTCTTCAGTGAGCTTTAATACATTCTTTTCTACTTGGCCAATTACACTTTTTTAAGGAGCTCTTTTTTTTTCTTTTCTTTCTTTCTTTCTTTCTTTCTTTCTTTCTTTCTTTCTTTCTTTCTTTCTTTCTTCTTTCTTTCTTTCTTTTTTTTTTTTTTACCAATTCTGCTTTGGTGTTCTTCTCTTCAGTGGATTTTTTTTTTGCTTCTTTTACCATTTGGCCTATTGTATTTTTTAAGGTGTTATTTTTCAGTATTCTTTTTGTGCCTCCTTTACCAAACTGTTGACTCTTTCTTGAATCACTTTTACTTCTTTTCCCTATTTTTCCTCTGCCTCTCTTTTTTGATTTTTAAATTACTTTTTGAGCTCTTCTAGAACCTGAGACCAATTTATATTTTCCTTTGAGGCTTTGCATATAGCTGCTTTGAGTGCATTGTCTTCTTCTGACTTAGTGTTTTGTTCTTCCTTGTCACTATAGTAACTTTCTATGGTCAGGTTATTTATTTATTTATTTTTGTTGCTGTTGTTGTTGCTGTTTGCTCATTTTTCTAGCTTTTTTTTATTTTGACTTTTAACTTTATTTTAGATTTAGCCTCTGCTCTTGGTGTGTAGGGGGCACTATCCCAAGCATCGGGTTTTTTCATGCTTCTATCTTCAGGGCTAGTTTTGGGGATTTGTAAATTTCAGTTTTTCCAAGGTGGTACGGTCTAAGAGGTGTGGTCAGTGTTCTCTTGGCCTCTGCTCTGGTTGCTGAATGATCACAAGCATTCTTTTATGTCTTGGAACTGTGACTAGGATTCCTGTTCCTGCTAGGCCTCCTTCTTACCCTGGGACTATGACCCAGAACCTCATATGGGTAATGTAATAGAGTCCTCCACCCAGCGTCAGCAAAGGATCTCCTGTAATTTCTTTCTGACCAATTGTCTGACTCCCTTACTGTCTGTGGACTGAGAGCTCCAAAAGCTGCTGCTACAGATTCAGTCACCGCCCCTCCCCAGGCCTGCTGCTGACTTGCATCAGGTATGACCCGCAACTGGTGCAGGGGCCCAGGATCTCACTGCTGGCTTGCCCCAGGGCCTTAAGGTCTTACTACCTGTCTGCACAAGGATTCTGGTCTCACTACTGGCTGGAGCCAGGGCTCAGGGCCTTGCTCTTGACTTTCTCGGATTGGCCTGGTCTAGAATGTGTTCTATTCTCACTGCAGTGAGAGAAACCTTTCCTACTGACCTTCTAAGTTTCCTTGGGCCAGACAATTGTTTCACCCTGTTCCTTTGTTGTTTTTGCCACTCCAGAATTAATTTTGAGGTGTTATTTTAATATTCTTTAGAGGGGAACTGGTGGTAGGGGGCCGGGGAGGGGAGTTCAAGTGATTCCCTGCCTTTACTCTGCTGTCTTGGCTCCACTCCACCTTGGTTTTTCTATAAGCTTCATTTCTCTATAGATACCTTTCCATTCCTTCTCCCAGAGTTATCCCCTATAACAAGAAAAAAAAAAAGAAGAAAAGAAGTGGTTCAGCAAAACCAACCAACACATCAGCTGAATCTGACATTATGTACAACATTCCACTCCCATGACCCCTCCACCTCTTTAAAGAAGTTCTCATATTTTCTTTGGGACAGTCTTGGCCACCACAATTATAGAACATAGTTTCACTTAGATACTGTTGTAGTCAAACTGGCGTATGTTCCCCACATATAATATCTTCCATCTCTGGTACTTGGCACAAGAGGTTCTTTATGTCTAGGTTATACTCCTTCCTCACTTCTTTCTTAAAGAATTCTTAGCTTCCTTCAAAGCACAGCTTGGAAGTCACCTTCTTTATGGAGCCTTCCCTAATCCCCACTTTCCCCAGTTATTTGTAGTCTCTCCCCTTTGAAATTTCTTTTTGTTGCACAATACACTTTGCGCATATTTACTTGTTCCTATGTTATACTCCCCCACTGGAGTGTTAAGCTGCTTGAAATAGGGACTGTTTCATTTTTGCATTACTCTCAGCACCTAGCACAGTGCTGTGCCCTTAATAGGTGATCAGTGCTTATTGAATTGAACTAAATGGTCTGACTTTGATAACACAATAAGCACATGACGGCACCAACGCTTGATTATGGCATGTTAACTCTAAGCACTTTGCTCTTTCCTACTTTTGTTAAATATGTTCTCTTCCATGAAAATACCTCCTCAAAATTCCCTCTGTATGTGTGTGTGTGTGTGTGTGAGAGAGAGAGATGTAAAGTGTGAAAAAAAATGAAAAATAATTAATATTTACACATATGCATTAAAACATAATTGGAAACATTGTAGGAATAAGCAGTCATTAAAAATCTCTTGAGATTTTAATTTTATTTGAATTCAAAATTTAGTTGAATTTTTAAAAATATAGTAGGTGAGATGATTGTACTTTAATTGTACAAGATAAGGATAATTATTATATAGGAAGATGAGAACAAGATTTAGGATTTCTGGCAAGGCTACAGAGTGAGAAGTCATAAGAAAGTCCATCTAAACACTACCCACCAAAGAAAAAAATGTGTGAGGAGAAGAGAAATAACCTAGGAACCCTCAGAATCTTTCAAAAAAAGGAATGGAGGCCTAACCTAGAAATTTTGACTCTGTGCTCATACAGACCTGACTCATCTGGGGAAGACCTGACCCCATAATATATGCATATGTGGATTCAGGTTTCTCTCTCATTCTGGCTCATTGCCTTACTCCAGAGTTGAACTCCTGAGAAACATCTGAAACAAATGTCTAATACATCCTCAAAATGTATCTAAGCAAGTATCTTCTAGAAAAGGTGTTCATTGTTCAATATGGGTATCAGATACAGGACAGCTATTTATTTCTTCCACCACAGAAAGTGCTTAAGAAGCAAAAGACTCATTGGCATGCATTAATCAATATAGAATGCACAAAACATCTCAAATGGCCCATTACACTTACACTATTCTCCTCAGGAAGACACAGATAACTTCATGGTGCTGCAGTATAGATATTTCACTAACATTTTATATATGTGCTGTTCAAAATCTTTAGCCAATTAGACATGGTTTTGGCTTTGGTCTTTAGTCTTTCAGTTGCATAATCCTTATGATAGTGCTGTTCTCTGAGAAGCAGTGCTATTACAGAAATCACCACCTGCTAAATAACCAGCACCTAGCTCAAAAATACTCTGATTCAGAGGGTAGTTTCTGAGGCTAGAAATATTTATTTCTCAGGATAAAGGACCAGTGGCTTGTTTTCAGAGAAAATAAAAGAAAAGCAGCATAAAACATCTAGAGATTCCAGCTCACCTAGGCAAGCACATGTTCCTGCTACCATATACTTGTACCTACCATTTATTTTGAGGGCAGAGAGGGGAGCTCCATTCCATATTTGCTGGAAGTTGAAGGAAAAGCATAAGCAATGGGAGAAGGTTCTAAAAGATGCACAGCTGTTCATCTTTATTCTTCTGATAGGCCACAGAACGGTAGCTATTCCAACCCCAGAGCCAATTATCAATAACACTCACTCCCTACGCCCATCAGGACTGGGCACAAATCAGGAATTGCAGGGTTATCCCACCAATGTCCATCTCTCTCAACAAGAGGCCAAGTGCTCTATGGGAGGCATTCCACTTTCAAAAACTAGAGGTCTTTCCAAAAACTTTCTGCTAAAAGAGCAAATAGGGGAAAACACATTTTAACATCATAGTTGTATCTCATGGACTAAAAGGATCTGAAAACAAAAAAAGAGAGAAAAAATAATGTGTTAACAATGACAATAGCTGCAGAAATTAATTTTCAATTTTCATAAGCAGAATCAAATCATCACCTCAAATTATAATTGATCAAAACATCAAATTATATAATGAACATTCTAGGGGAAATAAAGGAGGAACTGGTATTGGCAAAATATGATTTGACATTGATAAAGGGAGTTCTTGCCTTAGTGTTTTTTTTTTTTAAACAACAAGACAAAATGATAATGAAAATGAACATCATGGAGATATCTGTGGAAAATCTAAATAAAAATATAAATACTAAGATGTAGAATTGTTTTACTAAAAGATAAAATGGGGTTAGGGGGAAGTTGAAGAATAGCCAGTTAAACAAGATCAAAGGTTGGCTGAACTGGAAGAAGGTTGATAACTTTACAACTACAGGTAATGGAAGTAGAGGACAGAGTACAAGGAGATTATTTGAGTCACCAGATTTCTTGACAAATGAGAAGAGAGCAAGTGTTTGCATGTTGTATTTCAAGAATATTTCCCAGAATTGTGGAGATCCAGGAAGAAACTACTGATTAACCCAATCTACTAGATGCCAATAGGAATGAATGTCAGATTCAACTCCACTGTACATATTGTCATTAAACTCCAGGGTTGTGCCAAGAAAAAGATGACTTTAAAAGCAGCAGAGAAGAAAAACACCATTTATCAAGGGACATCAATTCAAATACCTCAGAATTATTCATCTGAAATGAGAAGTAATAGGAAACACTGGAATATGATGTATGGAAAAACAAGGGAAATTGGGCTCCATTCCAACATCTACTACTCAGCTAAACTAAGCATGATACTTAAAGGCAGAAAATGTACATTTGAAACTCCATATCTCTTCTAATAATTTCTACAGAAGAAAGCAAGCTTTTGATATGCAAATCAACCCAGAAGTAGAACTTCAAGGTATAGAAAGCCAGGCCTGGCCAAAGACTTTTGATATGCAAATCACCTATGAATAGTCAACAAAAATAAAGTCTGGGCAAACTTTGAAACTATTCAGAGATTCAATCCTCCAGTACTTCAAAGGTCTGTAATTTGATGAATTCTGGCTTCTTTCTCCCCCAATGAAGATCAGAACTTCTTGTAACTAACATAGCAGATGGAATTTAAGAATTACTATACCTGAAAAGATCATTACCCTGCATCCATCCTGGTGATGAGTCTCTCCAAACCTAATTAGAATGACTCTTCAATGGCAGACACACAGTATCTGTCACTGGACTATGCCTAAAGTATTACCAGAGCTTGTGCTCCACTAGTATATCTTTGAGCATGCAGAGTCACTTCTACACCCTGATGAAGTGTCAGAGTAGTGTTAGCAAAACAATAGCAGAACTGGCATTGGCAAAATAAAGTAACTAAGATGTCTATAATATTTGAACCAGAGACTCCATTTCTGGGCTTATTTCCTAAGAAAGCTATCAATAAGCAGAAAGTTGTCATAGACACCAATATATACATAGCAGCACTTCATATGATAGCAAAGAATTTGAAACAAAGCAGATGCCCATCGACTGGGGAATGATTAAACAAACTGTGGTACATAAATTCAGTAGAATTTTACTGTGGTGTAAAAAATTATGTATGTGACAAATATAGAGAAATGTGTAAAGATCTACATGAACTGATACAGTGTGAAGTAAGCAGAAACAAAAAAATATATACAAGAACTTCAACAATGGAAATGGAGAGAACTACATATAAAAAAAATTGAATGCAACAAATTTTTAAAAGCAAGCATGACTTAAAAGAGAACCCCCAACTCACTCCTTCATGGAGGTGAGAGGTCCATAGGTATTACACATTGCATATGGTTTTGGACTTCTTCAATGTCTCAATTAATTGAGCTGATTTTATTCCACTCTAAAAATGCCATTTATTATATGGAATAACTTTCTGGGAGGGGAAGAGGAAGAAATAGTTGGGTTAATGATGATGATGTAAGAAACAGAAGACATCAATAAAAACTTATTTAAAACAAAGATTATGAATAGTATTGCCTCATAAAATGATGGGAGGCAGCAAAAAACTTAAACAAATGTGCAGAAACCTTGACATGAGATCTCACTAAACCATTTAATTTCAAGATAATTTATAGATGAAACTGGAAGGAAGGCAAGAATGGATCAGGGAAAACAGAAATTTCATTATTGCTTCAATAACAATCTATTTCCATAGTCAGCATCTTTGAAAGCAACATACTTGAGCTCTAGCATCTCTGTTACTCATGTATAATGTATGTAGGCCAACTTACATAAGACAAAGCTGAGTAGAATGACTAGACAAAATTAAGTATGGACAGAAAAAAAAATTTGTGCTAAATGAGACAAGGTCTGAAAAGCATAGAGAGATAAGTTGATTTTTCTCATTAAGACAAAGACACCCAAAAGAATGGCAAAAATATCCCAAATGATATAACTACTCCCAAAAGGCACTTGTGAGTCCAACAGTAACAACAATCCAATTATCTATTTTCTCCTCTTTATTAAAAATTCTTTATGAGATTGAGAATTCTTATCAAGGTTATCCTTCATGAAGATGTATGAAGGGAAGAGGTGGACTTTTGAAAATACTATTTTCCAGGAGTAAGGTACACAAAAGTGTAGAAAATCCAAGATCCCACTATTTACTGCTGTAGATGATAAAACATTTGACTCAGTAGACAAAAATGATTCTTAAAGGTTCTCCTCAAACAAGAAGTCTTTCTTACATATGCTAAATCATGCAATGCTCACTGGTAAGTGCATGCAGAGATGTAATTCTTTTCAGTGAATCTCTAAGAATAATATAGAGCTACCTGGTCACCGTTAGTGTTCACCACTATTATAGAGGTTGTCTTGCATGGGGTCCAAGTAGAAGACAGATTCCCTGAAAATGGTGATGTCTTCTAGATGTTCTTGCTTGCAGATGTCCCATTGATTATGTGAAGTCCTAGAACATCATAAGACCTTTTCAATGAAATCTATTATTGCTCGAAAGAGAATGACCTAACAATTCATCCAGGAAAAATTATGTGGTTGATAAGTGTCATGCTCTCTCTCCTTATTTCTGGTTCCTTGTTTCCTGGGTTTCTTTCAATTCCCAGCTCAATTCCCACCTTTATGGAGAAGTCTTTCCTTATCTCCCTTAATAATATTGCCTTCCCTCCATTGACTACTTCTAATTTATCCTGTATATATCTTGTTTGTACATGTTGTTTTCATGTTGTTTCCCTCATTTGATATGAGCTTCTTGAGAACAGGGACTTATTTTTATCTTTCTTCATATCTACAGTGCTTAGCACAGTGTCTGACACATAGAAGCACTTAATAAAGGCTTATTGACTAACTGACTAGGGCATAGGCTAGATGTTTAGACCACTGAGTCAGTACATTAGTACATATACTAGGGATAGATATTGCAGATAGATAATGACTTATGTCCAGAACAGAACAGAGGGTAAACTGGATAGCATTTGAGTAATCCAGCAGTATTTGAAAAAAATGATGCTGCCCTCCAGTACAAAGACTCATAGTTTTAACACCAATATTCTCTCATTAATGCCATGTGGTTGCAAATCTTAGAATATCACAATCTCTAAAGATCAACAGTGATTGATTCTCCAGCTTTGTAGGTAGTAGCTTATTTCCAAACTTGGCTTTCTCACAAGAAGTGGAAAAGGGATTGTTCAGGAAGTGTTTGATTATAAAGGAGGTAGGTTAGTTGTGTAGCAGAACTGAAGAAAACAGACAAACTGAGTGCTGCACCCAGAGGACAATATCAGGAAGAATGGGGGAGATCCTTTGCAGATGATAATACATAGGGGAATGTGGGCAAGATCCACACAGGATAAAAAAGTATGGATATCTCCACTGATAGAAGGAATCAATGCAATCATAGATCCCTTGATATATTGAAATACATGTTCAGAGAATTGAGAAAATAGAGAAAATAGGAAGCTTGCTAATGATTCAGTTCTTATTAAATATGTTCAGAAATGAATTTCCCTCCAGAGAAGGGCTTGTTAACCTTAGGTATGTGAATTTGTTCTTTTAATATTTTGATAACTATATTATATTATTGTCTTCATTTGCAATTTTATGTATCTTTTTCACATGCATTTAAATACATCTTTTTAATGTTTCACCATACTGCCAAAGGGGTTCATGACACACAAAAAAGTCAAAATCTCTGCTCTTGAACATAAAGGACTTATAAATACATGAATAAAATATCAGAAATTATAAACATTACTTTTATAGACCATAGCATCATTTAAGTAGTAATTGATAAGATAAATATGATCAATGATATAGGTGTAGAGATTAAAAAATAATATAATTTTGAATCAAAGAAAAATTACAGAAACATTAAGAACTTTATTAAAGATTATGCAATAACAATATAATATATAATCCATGAAATGAAGCTAAGCAGATTTCAGAAGCAAATTTATATCCCTGACTTCTTATATTAATAAAACAGAAAAAGAGAAAATTAATGAGTTACTTTGCAGTGAAAAAATTAGAAAATCAACACATACTTGAAGGACAAAAGAAATCACTAAACTGAAATGAGAAATTATCAAAATTGCAAGAAAAAGAATCAAAAAATAAAATAAAGAACTGTGCATTTGAAAATACTGGTAAGATTGGTAAACCATTAGCTAATTGAATCAGGATGAAGAGAAAGGAAACCTTCAACCTAAGTAAAAAAAATTAAGAGGGAAATATCAATGAATAGTAAAGAAATAAAGAAAACTATCAGAGACTATTAGAGGAATGCAATTATTCACAAATATGATGACTTGAACACAGTAGTACTAATATGGATCTGCTTTTCTGTGCCCCTCCTGAACTTTCTGCTGCTTAAGGGCAGCTATTAGGGGATAGAGGACTGGGCTTGGAGTTGGGAAGGCCTGAATTCAGATCTGATCTTATTTGCTAGTTGTGTAACCCTAAACTAGTCACTTGACCTCTATCTGCCTCAGTTTTCTCAACTATAAAATGGGGATAATAGTAGTATCTACTTCCTGGGGTTGTGAGGATCAAATGAGATGACATTTATAAAATGCACAGTGCCTGGCACATAGTAGGCACTTAATAAATGTCTATTTCCTTCTTTCCTCTATTTTCTCTATGCTGTGCATATTTTTAAAGTTTTCATTGACATGCTTCCACTCCCCTTTTCAGGGGTTATGGTAATCATTACTACCTCCTATATCTCCAAAATAGCACTCCCTCTTTCCCCCCACTGCCCATAAGAAAGAAAAAAAAGTTCTCTCTTGTAACAAATACAAATATATATATGTATGTATGTATTTATGTACAATATATAATTATAGGTGCAGTATAATTATACATAATATTTAATTATATGTAATAATATATATATATAGGATAGATAGATAGATAGATAGATAGATAGATAGATAGATAGATAGATAGTTGGGGTAGAGTCAAGATAAAAGTGAGAACTAGCAGTTTTCCCTTAGTTCCTTCATATTCTCCCCTACAATGGTTGATAGAGCGCCAGAGAGAATTCTGATTGGGAAAGCCAAGATAAGTCACAGTGAATCATTTTTCCAGCCCAGGTCAGCTTAGCAAGATAGAAAGAGCAATATTTAGACACTAGAGTGGGAGCTGGCCGGGAAAGCAGTAGGACTGGGGCCACAACAGGCTGAATTGCTAGTGGACTGTGGTGATGGCAGCAGTGATACAGCACAGCACAGGGCTCAGAGATGATAGAGGGAGCAAACACCGAGGCAGAAAGAGATTATTGGGGAATTACTGTACTATTAATGAGGGCAGGAATGAGTGCCATCTAGCAGTTTTATTACCTGGTTCCAGGTCCTAGTTCCAGGGAGGAGAAGAGCAATTAGAGTAACGAGGGAGCAAGTGCCTTACCTGTGTAAAAAGCACGGTACAGGTTCCAAAATCCTAGCTATGTGGCTCTGAGCCCAAGAACTTTTGAAGCACTGAAAACTTACAGTTCCCCAGCGTAAGCTATGAAATCAATCATTAGCAGAAATCAATCAAGCAGTAGAATCAATCAATCAATCAACATTTATTAAGTACCTACTATGTGCCAAGCACTATGCTTAAGTGATGGAGATACAAAAAAGACACACAAAAGACAGTCTGTACCCTCAAGGAGCTTACAAATGAAGGGGGAAGACAACATGCAAACAAATACATATGAAACAAGAGCTATATAGAATAAATTATAGGAAATAATTAAGAGAGGGAAGACACTAGAATTAAGAGAGGTATAGGAAGACATCCAAAATAATATGGGATTTTAGTTGGGACTTAAAGGAAGGCAGGGAGGTAAATAGTCAGAGTGAATGAGGGAGAGCATTCCAGGCATGGGGGACAGCCAGAGAAAATGTCTGGAACTGAAAGATGGTGTATCTTGTTCATGGAATAGACAAGAGGCCAGTGTCGCATGTCTAGTAAAATGTAAGAAGATTAGAAAGGTAGGAGGGGGCCAGGTTATAAAGTGTTTTTAATGCCAAATTGAGCATTTTATATTTGATCCTGAAGACAATAGGGAGTTACTGGAGTTTATTGAGTAGGGAGGTGATATGATTGGCTCTGTACTTTAAGAAAATCACTTTATAAGCTGAATGGAATTTGGATTCAAGTGGGAAGAGACTTGAAGAAGATAGATTGACAAACAGGCTATTGCAAAAATCCAGGAGCAAAGTGATGGGGGCCTGCACTAGAGTGGCTGCAGTGTCAGAGGAGAGAAGAAGGAATATTTTAAAGATGTTGTAAAGGTGAAATCTACAGGCTTTGACAATAGATTGGATGTAGAGGCAGGATGAGAAATAGTACAGAGTCCAGGATGACTCATAAGTTTCAGGCCTAAGGGACTGGAAGGATGGTGTTGCCCTTTCTAGTAATAGGGAAAGTAGGGAGGTGGGGGTGGGTGGGTAAAGAAAAAGATAATGAATTCCATTTTAGATATATTGAATTTAAGATGTCTACTAGAAAGGTAGTTGAAGATGCAATCAACAGGGAGTTTGGGACAGGATAGGTAGATTCAAGAATCATCAGCACAGAAATAGTAATTAAATCCATGGGAACTGATGAGATCACCAAGTGAAGTAGTATAGAAAGATAAAAAAAGGCACAGGACAGAACCTATGGTTAGAAGGCATATTATGGAAGAGGATCCAGTGAAAGAGATAGAAAAGGAATGGTTAGATAGGTAAGAGGAGAACCACAAGAGAATAGTGTCCCAGAAACCTAGAGAGAAGATAGTATCAAGGAGGAGAGAGTGATCAACTGGACTAAAGGCTGAAAAGAGGTCAAGGAGAATGCAGACCAAGAAAAGGCCATTGGATTTGTCAGCTAAGAGATCATTAGTAACTATGGAGAGAGCAGTTTCAGTGGAATAATAAGGTCAGCAGCTGAATTGGAAGAGATTAGGAAGAGAGTAAGAGGGGAGAAAATGGAGGTACCTAAAAAACAAGTTCAGATCAGACATCCCATCCCAGAGATGAGCAGAACCCAATAATAAAGTCCAAAGTCAAGAAGTAGGTTGGGAAAATGAGCAAATGGGAAAAAAAATCTGACCATGAAAATCTGCTAGAGTGAAAGAGAAACTCAAGACACAAACACAAAAGAAGACAATGACTTGAAGATATCTATAAACAAAGCCTCAAAGAAAAATAAAGATTGGAAAGAGTTCTTAGAAGAATTAAAGAAAGAGATAAATAAAAGCAAAAAAAATCAAATAAAACAGTAAAGGATAAATTGGGAAAAGAAATGAGAGCTATAGAAGAAAATTATAAAAAAAGAATGAATAGTTTTGTAAAAACAAAAGCACAAAAATACTTAAAATTAGAATTGGCAGGAGTTTGAAATGGGACTCTTTGGAAAGACAGAAGGGAAGCCTCTAAGGAGCTGGTCAATGAATAATCATTGAAGATCAGAAAAGAAATGAAAGTAGTTGACAGGCAAATAAGAGCTATCCAGAGGAAAGAGGAAAAAGTGAAGCAATCTGTGAAGGATGCTGCCAAAAAAGGCCAGAAGAATGTCTATATTATTCTAGCCAAGGAGATGATCATATGAAGGAAGGTTGTGAGCAAACTGTATGCATCAAAGGCACATGTAAATTCTGTTCTCATGGGCATGAAGAACCAACTGGCTGTCCTTCGGGTGGTTGGCTCCTTACAGAAGAGCACAGAAGTGGTGAGAGCCATCCAAAGCCTACTGAAAATCTAAGAGATCTAGGCAACCATGAAGGACCTGTCTAAAGAGATGATGAAGGCAGGGATCATAGAGGAGATGTGAGAAGACACTTTTGAAAGCATGGGCAGTCAAGAAGAAATGGAGGAAGTGGAAGAAATAGAGATTGATAAAATTCTCTTTGAGATTATAGCAGGGGCCTTAGGCAAAGCACCCTGTACAATTATGGATACTTTTCCAGAGTTTGAGCTTGTTAGGGCAACAATTGCTGTTGAGGAGGAGGAGGAGGCAGAGGATTTTGAAGCCATTCAATCCCAATTAGCCATGCTCCAAAGCTAGGTGAGTATGCCTGCTCTATCAGCAGTGAGTAGTTTTTTTTTTTTGTCACCTTATGGACACCCTGACTAGGACATGTACAACTTTTTACTTATCTCCTGTAAAATATATTTTGCATTTGTTTTCGTTTTAGAGAGAGTTATTTCTGTTGATTTCGGCTGAACTTCCTAAAGAGTGGATGGAGCCATCACAGGTGTAAAAGAGGGGATAATTAACCTGAGATGATTGTTGCCATGTTGGTGTATAATTTCCAGCTATGAAAGTGTTGTGTAGAGTGGAGAAAAATTCCTTGAAGCAAGTAGTGTCTTCCCACAAAGCACTTATAAGTACTCTGCTACCTGAATGTTAAATATTCTATGCATTTTTCTGAAAAAAAAGACACCATAAATGGATTTTTAATAAATTAGAATTGGCAAAGTGGAAACTAATGAGTCTATGAAACAATAAGACAAAATAAGAAGACGAGAAAAATATTATATTCTGAAAAAAATAGAAAAAAGTGAAATATCACATAGGAAAAAACAACTGACCTGGAAAATAGATTGAGGAGAGAGAATTTAAGAATCACTGGGCTCCCTGAAAGTCATGAGTAAAAAAAGAAACTAGGCATAATATTTTAAGAAATTTTAAAGGAAAACTACTTACATATTTTAGGATCACAGGGTTAAGTAAAATTTGAAGGAATCCACTAGTCTTTCAAGCATTCCCAATGAAAAGAACAGAGCTTAATAGAAAATTTGGCATTCAAATACAAAATTCAGGCATAAAAAGGTAAAAATGAGTAAGAAATAATAAGGGACTAAACAAGATTAAATTGTTTACATCCCTATATGGGAAAGTGAGATTTGTAACCCCTCAAAATTTTATCATCATTAGGGCTGTTACAGGAAGTCAATTTAGAGGACATGAGTGTAATTCTATTGTGTTGGAATAATCTCAAAAGAAGTATGAAAGAACAAGAAAGAGAAATGCAGTGGAATGGGGGAAAGCAAGAGGAGGAATGAAGAAAATTATCTCACATAAATGGGATGCTCAAGGTATTTATATTATGAAGGGAAGGGTGAGAGGAAGGAGGGGGCAACACTTGAACCTCACTCTCATATGAATTGGTTCAAGGAGGGAAAATAGTTATAAACATGAAAACAGAATTTCATCTTACTCATCAGAGAAGTAGGAGGGAAAGGAGTTAAGAGAAAGGGAGATGGAGATAAGTAAAAGGGTAGGTTAAGAAGTACAGTGATCAGAAGCAAAACAGTCTCATGAGGAGGGGACATGGCGAAAAAGAGAAGATAAATAGAATAGGATAAAGGAAAACACATATTTAATAATTGTAACTATGAAAGCGAATTGGATGAATTCACTCACAACATAGGAAAAGATAGTAGAATGGTTTAGAAACCAGAATCCAAATATATATTGATTATAATAAACACCTAAGATGAAAAGATACACATAGAGTTAAAAGAAGGGACTGGAGCAGAATCTATTATGCTTTAGCTGAAGTAAAAAAGGCAGGGGTAACAATAACAATCTCAGACAAAGCAAAAGCCAAAATATACCTAATTAAAAGAGATAATTTTTTAAAAAAGAGATAATCAAGGAAACTGCATTTTGCTAAAAGATAATACGGATAATGAATTAATATCAATACTGAATGTATTTGTACCAAATGGCATATCATCTAAATTCTTGAAGGAAAGGTCAAATGAATTTCAGGAGGAAGCAGTTAAACTATATATATATATACATACATGTGCATATATATATATATATATATACACACACACACACATATATATGTATATTTAATTTAGTGATCTAATAATAAATTTAATTCAATATATTTATATTAAATGTGTAAAATAATTAAGCTGTACTAGGGATATAATATCTCTCATGTTAACCCTCTCAGACCTAGATAAATCTAACCATAAAATAAACAAGTAAGAAGCTAAGAAGAAGAATAGAATTTTAGAAAAGTTAGATATGATGGACTTCTGGAGAATATTGAATGGGAATAGAAAAGAATATGCATGTTTTTAAACTGTGCAAAGCACCTTCAAAAAAACTGACCATCTATTAGGGCATAAAAACCTCACAAAGTATTATAGAATGGCAGAAATATTAAATTAATTTTGTAACCATAATGCAATGAAAAATTCAATAGAAAGATTTTGAGGTATGTATTAAAATTAATTAGGAACTAATTAATTTAATCCTGAAAAATGAATGGTCAAAGAACAAATCATAGAAACAATTGATAATATCATCAAAGATAATGATAACAATGAGACAACAATATATTTTTTGGCATGTAGCTAAAGCAGTACTTAGGGGGAAACTTATATTTCTAAATGCTCATATTAATAAAAGAGAGGAAAAGGAAATCAACAAATTGAACATGCAACTAAAAAACCCTAGAAAAACATTTAATAAAACTACCCAATTAAATACCAAAATAAAATCCTGAAAATTAAAGGAAAAACTAATAAAATTTTAAAAATCAACTGATAATAAAACTAGGAACTGTTTAAAAAATAATCAATAAACCATTAATGAATTTGATTTTAAAAAAGAAAAAACAAATTACAAGTATCAAAAATGCAAAAAGTGAATTCACAATCAATAAAGATGAAATAAAAGCAATTGCTAGTGTCTATTTTGTCCAACCATGTTTCAATAAACCTGACAAAATCAATGAATATTTATAAAAATATAACTTGCCCAGATTACCAGAACACAAAATAGAATGGTTACTTAATTCTGTCTTACGAAAAGAAATTAAACAAGTCATAAATTACTTCCCAAAGGAAAACAAAAACAAAAACAAAAAAAAGCAAACCCAAACTAGATGGACTTATAAGCTTATTCTATCAAACATTCAAAGAACAATTAATTCCAATACTATATAAACTGTTTGAAAAAAATAGGCTAAAACACCACAAAATTCTTTACATGACACCAAAATGGGCTTGATATCTAAACCAGACAAAGCCAAACAGAGAAAGAAAATTATAGATGGATTTCTGGAATGAATTTTGATGCCAAAATTCTAAATAAAATGCTAGCAAGGAGATTATAGCACTATATCACAAAGATCATAGATTATGATCAAGTGTAATTTATACCAGGAATACAGGGCTGATTTAGCATTAGAAAAACTGTGAACATTATTGATTATATCAATAACAAAAAAAAATTATGATTATTTCAGTAGATTCAGAAAAAGCTTTTGCCAGAATACAACACCCTCTCCTTTCAAAAACGCTACAAAGTATAGGAATAAATGGAGCTTTATTAAAATGATATGTTGTATTTACCTAAACCAAAAGATATGCAAATTTAAACAATTCTGAGGTACCATCTCACACTCATCAGATTGGCTAAGATAACAGAAAAGAAGAATAACAAATGCAGGACAGGATGTGAGAAAATAGGTGTATAATTGCACTGTTGATCAAGATGTGAACTGTTTCAGGCATTCTGAAAAGCAATTTGAAACTATTCCTCCCCAAATATTTAACTATGCATTCCCTTTGACCCAGTAATACCAATATCAGGTCTATATCTCAAACAAATAAAAGAAAAATGGAAAGGACCTATAGGTACTAAATATTTATAGCAGTTCTTTTCGTGGTGGCAAAGAATTGGAAAGTGAGGGAATGCTCATCAATTAGGGAATGGCTGGAGAAGTTATTACATATGAATATAGTGGAATATTATTGTGCCATAAAAATGATAAAGAAGGCTTCAGAGAAACCCTGGAAGACTTATATGAATTGATGTAAAGTGAAGTGAAAAGAACCAGGACAACAATTTACATAGTAACAGCAATATTGTAAAGATAATCAACTGTGAAAGACTTAGTAACTCTGGTGAACACATAACCCACCATGGTCCAAAGAACTCATGATGAAAAATGGTATTACTCTCCAGAAAGAGAACTAACGGATTCAGAGTGCAGATTGAAACATATCTTTTTTTTCTCTTTAATTGTTTTCTTGATTTTTTTGGTCAGAACACGACTAATGAATGCAAAAATTTGTTTGCATGACTTTATATTTATAATGAATTTTAAAATGTACTGCTTTCTCAATGGGTGGGAGAAAAAGAGGATCTGAAACTAAAAATAAAATGAAATTGAATGAAAATAAGGATTAATTAGATATTTTGCAACAATAATAAATTCATATTATGAAACACCACAAATCCATACATTGGCTATATCTGAAAATATACATCTCATTCTATATTTTTAGATTATCACTTCCCTGGCAATATGTGGGAAGCATGATTAATCTTCATTTTTCTGGTTTGGTCCTTGCAATAATAATGATAATTGTATTAAAAATTTTAATGTTTGCAAAGTTTATATATAATATATATAATATATGTGTGTGTGTTGTGTGCATGTGTGTGTGTGTGTGTGTGTGTGTGTGTGTGTGTGTGTAAAATCTCATCTGATCTTCATGAAAATGCTATAAGGGAGAACATTCCAGGCATGGAAAATAGTCAGAGAAAATGCCTGGATCTGAGAGATGGAGTGTCTTGTTAGTGGAACAGCAAGGAGGCTCTAGTGTCACCAGATTAAAGAGTAAGTAAGGAAGTAAGTTTTAAGAAGGGTTGTGAGGAGGAGGAAGTTATGGGGGTTTAGGTCATGATGAACTTAGAATGCCAAGAAGAGGATATTTTGATTCTGGAGGTAATGGTAGCCACTGAAGTTATTACTGAACAGGGGGATGATATGATCAGACCTGTGCTTAAGGAAAATTACTTTTTCATATGGTTGTTGATAGCTTTCAATTCTTTTTTTTAAAGAACTATCTCTTGAGGCAGAGCCAAGATGGCAAAATAGTAGCAAGCACTATAGCTAGATGCCTTCCCACAAAACTCCTCCAAACAGGTCTAGACAATGCACCAGACTGAATTCTGATGGGAAAATCCACAAAAAGTCACAGTGAGTCATTTGTTCAGCTTAGTTCATAAAAAAAGAAACTGAGAGCACGGTTCCATGAAGCACTCCAACCCCCAGGGAGGCAGTACACCAAGGTAAGAAAAGGTCTGTGATCCATGACAGGACACCATGAGACCTATACAGGGGCACCCCAATGGGTACAGTTGCTAACTAGCAGTTTCTTTACCGTCTCTCCAGTTCTGGGTCACAGATCCAGGGCAAATTGAGAAGGGGTCGGGTGGTGTTCCAGGGTAGTGAGGCCCTGAGAAAGCAGGAAATTCAGAAGTCAGAAGCAGTGGGATCTCCTACCCCCATGAGCAGAGCAGGGTCTCAGTTCCACCATCTAGTCCAGGTTGCAGAGGAATAATCAGGGCAGGAATCTCAGACCAAAGAACTGTCTACAGTTCTGCCACTCTGAACCTATGAGCTTTGTGGCTGACTGATAGGGGCTGAGTCCAGCAGCATTCTGCTTTTGTTAAGAGAAAAACAGGTAAGAAACTGGCAGAGCTTAGACCAGGTGGGGCAACAATCAGACTTTGCTCTGGATCAGACCACTTTGGGATCACTGAAAGCTTACAAGTTCCCAGTCTGAGCTTTCCTTTGGAGCCTGGAATAAAGACACACACACACACACACACACACACACACACACACACACACACACA